>NW_009597338.1:0-42559 GCF_000690535.1 Cariama cristata
CCCCCCCTGTTCCCCATTCCTAGTGCCAGGCTCCCCCACCACTCAGACCCTCCAGCTGGAAAGTCCTCCAGGCACTTAATTGACTCTGTGGCTCTCTTTATTTCCCATCAGAGGAAATAACTTTTCTCCTTGTCTTATAACCCCTAACCTTCCCTCTAATAAAACAATCAAATCCTACTTCCCACTTTCCAAGTGCTCAATCAGTCTCCTTTGCCCTTTGCCATCCTCTTCACCCTTGCCTTATGGTCTGCAGATGTCATTCCTGTTATATATCTTAATGAATACCTGTGAATGTTTGTGAAATTTATATAAAAGCTAGTAGATGAGGGTTGATTTTCTGCCTACTGTAGAGCGAAGAATCTGGTAAGTCTGTTTTGTTTATTTTCAGGATAAAAGACTGATAAAAAGAAGGTTTAATTGAAAAGATCTCAGTATTGCACATGCATTATTAAATGTGCACGTATATGTATCTTTCCATCTATATCTGCTTTTTCTGTCTAATCCTTGTATTGATGGGCACAGAGTTGATCCAAACTCTGCAATACAGAAACTTTTTGTTTGGTGCACTTTATTTTTGGCTTTGCGTGTGGCTTGATGCAACCACATCCTCTTTAAAGCAGGAATTATGTTGAGCCATGCCTATGTTTGAAATAGGACCTACATGCTTGGTAAAGGGGATTGATGGGGCTCTAATCACCAAGAACAACTCGAAAAGCAACACACCACGCATATCAGTGGATGGAGCAAAAAGTGTTTAAGGGGCACTTCTTCTACCTTTCAATTTTGTGGGCAAATTTATAAAAGGTTCTTTCATTTTCCAGCTTTCCATCTTATCCGTCCCAAAATAACTTGCTATCAACAGAATTAAAATCTTTGCAGACCATTGGTAGTTAATTGACCATAGACTGAGAGCCATTAGCAGGGCTGATACTAAACATCTCATCTATAAATATATGCATATTTAAAAATACTTTATTTTTCCATTTTAATTCCTTTTCAGGCCTTTTCTTGTGCCAATGTTACAACAATTTGGCTTTATTTATTACTCCAGTGGATTTTTTAAAGATCAAATATTTTACTAATTCCTAAAAGTAAAATTAAAATTATCCTTTTAGTTACATCATTTGCTGTTCTTATTGCTTCACTTACTTACGAGGATCAGAAAGAGTGCCAAACATTAACTATAAGTAGTAAACACATGCAATGCTCATGGACTATATGATCCTGCCAATTTTACTGAAGAAATTCACTAATAAAGGTGATAGATCCGGTAAAGTATATTTGTGCCTGGAAGTCTGACTTTTGAGTGCCTAACTCCCTGAAGTGGCATCATCGACCAAATCGATGTGTCCAGACTTCCTGTAGAGTTCCTGTAGACAGTAGGCTCCAGCACATAGGTGATGACTCCTTTTCTTTTGATGTTCCACAGCAGAAGTTGCAGTGCCTCTTTCTATGGAAGTAGGGTAGCTTCACCAATCCCAAATCTAGACCCCCGTCCTTTCTTGAAGGGAAAGGGTCAACGATTCCTCAGGGGAGCTCAGGACTGCCCAATTTTTCCCCAAAAGAAAGCCACCAGCAGTACGACTGCTGCTAGTTACAGGTCTCTCTGTCACCTAACAACTGGGTTCAAAGTGGGTTAGCAACTAGTGCAAATCCCTCTGCTCCGCACAAAGAAATAAGACCAGCAGACTTTGGATTAAATAACAAACATCATCTGATCATGACAGCATGGAAAAGCATAAAACTAATGGCTTTGCAAGAATGTGTCTCATGTCCTTGTCTTTTAAATAGACCATCAGATGAGCTGATTTAACACAGTTATGAATAAAAAGATATTTTTAAAATTGCATAAAAGCAGTATCAATATTCTGAGAATAGAAAGCAGGATTAGACTTCTAGGACTCCCATTTACAAGTCAGAATACTGTTTCTTTTTCTGCTATAATATTTCTGAAAACTGTCATGTAAAGATAGTGCTTCATTCATTGTTCATTCACCTACTGTGTTGCCTATGAAGTCACACCCCCTTGCTTTATGTATCTTAACTGGAAGATCACACAAACAAACAAACAAACAAAAGAAACTCCAACTTTATTTATTTCTCTATAATACAACGAATAGCAGTGGATTTTTTTTTTCTTTCTTTTTTAGTTAACATTGATTGCTAGAAGAGAAGTGGAGATCTAGCTGAGAAATGTCTGTTACATCGCACCACACTAATCTGTAAAGCTAGGTTCATTTCTGCAGAGTGACAGAGGGAAGGTGTTAATAAACAAACCACTTTGAGAATGTATAAGCAAAATTATGTTCACAGGGTCCCTTTATTATAACACAGACTTAAAAAAAAAATCATGATACCAAAATTAGAAGGGCAGAGCTGTTCGCTATATAGGCTGTAGCTGGTCAAACAGATGGAAGACTCCACTCAGTCCTTTACTAGACACCTGCCAGTCTCAAAATGACAGCACGAAGTCTGGACTGTCCCTTGATGGGACATCTGTGTCTCTGAATTTATAACTGCCACACCACAAAATCACACACACTGGAATAGCCTGAGCTGCTGCTTGGATACATACTTGATCACCATTACAGTATTAACCACATGTGCCAGAGCTTTAGAGTGAAATGATTAAACGATATTATACACCCACCACTGACTGCTCATGGCAGGATGGGGGATTTTTGAGGGGCTGACAGAATACGATTGTAGTCTAAGTGAAACAGATTTTGTAGAATAATTTCAATTATGTACCTAAGGAAAGGTTCTGGACTGAATACAGCCTTATCAAATGCAGTTCACTGAGTCTGAAAGCAGCAGTAAATTCAGTGGAACTAGGAACTGCAAACCATGTAATTTGAAAATGTTCATCATCCAGTACACCCTGCAGATTACAGACAAGGCCATTCTAGTTAAGTAACTCAGAAATGTCTCAAAATGATGACTAATCACAAAAGGGTGAAACACTTGTCATTGTTACCTGTTGTTTTAAAAGCCCCACACTTCAGTGCAAACACTGGCAACAACATGAGGCTGAAAGTTGAACAATTCCCATTGTATTACCTCTAGGTCCCATAAATTTTTGCTATTGTGAGTGGTAAAAAGACAGAAATAGACATGATGAAACACAAAAATGTGCAAAACCTGCCAATCTCTCTCCCTTGCTTACATTCCTTCTTGGCTTATTCTGAAACATACGCCATTGTAAAACTGTTAGGAGCCCCTTAGGATCACTGAGTCCAGTAAATTAACAGCCTGCACCACCCCTTGAATACAGGAAGATATGAGTCCTGCAAGAAGCCCTAAAGCAGTGAACGGTGGGAGTGTGGGAGGTAAGGGGGAGGGTAGAAGGAGAAGAAATGTCCTCCTCAGGTTTCTAAATGGGAAGTTTTCTACTAAAATCATTATATTCATCTGGTAGAAAAAAGTGCCCTAGGGATCTTCTACAGATGTCTCCTAAATGCTGCCTTTGTTTTAATTCCAGCAGGGAAGCTAATTCGCCAACAATGCTTAGGGCACAGGTGAATGGAGGTTTTCTGGCTCCATAAATGGAGGGAAGCCCAAAGAGACTGCATACCTCAACACTACTTTCTTTGAGGCCTAAATGAGGATTGAAAGATTTGAAAGCTACCATTTCAGCTGAAATGCTGGGGAACACATATGTGCTGCATTTAGAACTACAGTCAACGCATTCAGCTCCTCACCTTCAATTATGCCTGAAAGGTTGTAAATCATTTTATAATGACATAGAAGTGGTTTCTTCATAGGTGTACTTTCAAATTTGTTAAGTATTCTAAAGAAATGCTATGATTGCAGAAGAGAAATCTACACGAGGAATTTACTTGCTGCAAATTTTTTCTTCTCACTCTGAAGACAGCCTGCTTTGCAGGTTAAAGAGCAGAAAAGGGAGTCACAGAAAATTCTCTTTAAACTTTCCTCTTGAGACTACAAACTTGAAGTCTCTGTATTTTCTCAGATATGACAGGTTCTTGTGTAAGATAAATGCACAATGTCCCCCCTCCCTTCCCCCATACACTTGTCCTTCTTATTCCAGTCCCTAACTATCTCATGTTAATGGTCTGCAGGAAGCTGTGTAACAGTATGGGTAAAAGACACTGGGATATTAAAAACCTACAGCCAATTAACCAGACTTGCTTTACTCGGTTGTATTTATCAGATGCATAAATTAATTTTTTTCAAAATAAAAAATTAGACAATACTTGATGTGATGTCAAAACCTTATATTAGTTTAGTTCTTCTCCCAAGATCTGCAATTTTTTTTTAAAGTCCTATGTTCACCGCAAACTACAAAAAAAACCCCCTGCTTTGTCCTTAATACATGTTAGAAAATTGAAGGTTTATAGACCTTTTGACTCCTTTCTCTGCCACAGTTTTATATTCCTGCTCATTGTTGCTTCAGAAGTCTTTGCTTCCAGATGTGACTGTCCCAAAGGCAGTTCCTTTGGGAATGGAAATACAGAGAAGACAGAACAGGTTGCTTGACTCTGCACTGAATTCTTCTGCAGTTGGTGCTTATGAAAAATAAAAACATGTAGCTCCTGCTCGTAGCATTCAGTGTAATCATAGGTAATTACAGTTAATCAACTGTCCATATTAAAATAAAAAAGAAACCTCTTTCTTCTCTTTTCATGACAATACTGCAAGTCATCTAAAGAATTCATGCACTAGCTACATTTTACTGACTGTTTGTTATTTTTAAATTTCTTTCTTTAAGCAAGTGCAAATCAGAATCATTAAGTGTTCCTAGAAAAAAGAAAAAAAACCTGTTTGACCCTAAGTTTCTCATTATAGCACCTCCTGCTAGAGTATTCTGTGTATTGGTTTGCAAGTTAGACCAGCAAAGACATAACATGGTGCAATCATTTGCACAGGTTCACACTTGTGTTGGTTTTGGCCTGGACAGATTTAGTTTTCTTCATAGTAGCTCATAGGGGAGTACGTTTTGGATTGGTGCTGAAAATAGTGTTGATAATACAAATTTATTTTTTTTTATTGCTGAACAGTGCTTACACAGAGTCAAGGCCTTTTCTGCTCCTGACCCCACCCCACCAGTGAGTAGTCTGGGAGTGCACAAGAAGTTGGGAGGGGACCCAGCTAGGACAGCTGACCCCAGCTGACCAAAGGGATATTCCATACCATATGGCGTCATGCTCAGCATATAAAGCTGGGGGGAGAAGAAGGAAGAGAGGGACGCTCAGAGTCATGGCATTTTGCCTTCCCAAGTAACCATTACACTTGAAGGAGCCCTGCTTTCCTGGAGATGGCTAAACAGCTGCCTGCCGACGGGAAGTGGTGAATAAATTCCTTGTTTTGCTCTGCTTACATGAGCAGCGCTTACTTTACCTATTAAACTGTCTTTATCTCAATCCACAAATTTTTTCACTTTTACTCCTCCGATTCTCTCCCCCATCCCTGTGAGTGAGCGGCTGCGTGGTGCTCAGTTGCTGTCTGGGGTTAAGCCATGACAACGCTACACATAAGATTGTGTTTAAAAGTGAAGATAATTAAGCTTTGAGACATTTTATGGGGCAAGATCCACAAAAGTCTTTATGGGGCAGATCCACAAAAGATGTAAAATGTCAAAGGATCAAAGCAATCCCAGGGATACTTGAACAGTTTAGTAATGCCTATTCCCGGACACTCTCTGCTTTGTAAGTGTAAGTGTAGCTTCAGAATCAGGAGTCCAAAAGACCTTCTGAGGAGACTTCTCAGAGCTGGCATGAAATGTTTCAGCAACTGAAGTGTGAAACTTCATGGTGGAGAAAGTTTGGTGGTCCTGCCACAGAGAAGACCGTAGGTACTGCAACAATTCACTTTTAGGTTTTTGTGCATCTTCTTGTTCTCCAAGTGGCAGATACCATCATAGCTCACTGGATATGGCACTAAATGAGACACTGGGTGATCTGCTTTTTATATCTGTCTTCTGCCAAAGGAATGTTCTCACACCAAACTCTAGACTGCTTGATAAGTGGAGATAAACAATGATGAAGAAATAAAACTGTAAAGAAAGAAAAAAAATATTTCAGAATTACTGTAGAGCACAAATAACCATGTGACACATTATTTGCATTTAAATGAAAATGATTGGAGAGCATAAGGTCTCTTGAGAACATCAGTCAGGAGTTTCAGTCTGCCATTTAAGCAACTTTCCTATTATAACCAGCACATCTGGCCTTGATGAATTTTCCATTGCTTGAAATCTTCTTTCAGGTTAGGAAAATAGCAATTTAAAAGCTTTCAAGAAAAGAGATGATATGGAGAATGATAGAATGGTAATTAATGAAATTAAGATAATGGACTAAGATAGAGAAAAGTTAATTTTACTGGCTAGTTTAAGTGCAGTGATAAGTCCAGGAAAACAAATTTATAAATTCTGATACTAAGAGATCAAATCAATACAAAGTACCTAAAAAGCAGAATGGTTTTGATTCAGACAATACAGCTGCAGAAATCATAGTTCCTCACTTAATTCTTTCCATGATGTGTATGTTCAGGTCGGGATGGTTATACTGCGGACCCTTCAATCCACCAAAATCTTTCAGAAGTCATCACGATACAGAGTTCCCTTACATAACTCATAGTAGAATAAATTAATACACACAGTGGCCAAGATATATTTCTGCAGAGGAATAATGGTATTAAACAAAATTAAATGGACTTGCTGATGGTTGAGTCTGGCTAAAAGTGTGTTTTTTCGTGACATGAAGGACTGTGGAAAGACTTAATACATCATCTCACTTGTAGTATTGCACATTAAGTCAGTGAGTGTGATGCCAGTGTGATAGATCTACTCCTTCTTCAGATGTGAGATAGCTCAATGAAACTTCCAGACCTGAAATGAGATAGTATTCATCCGTATCTCTCCAAGTAAACCAGTTTCTCAAATCAGTTCATCTTAGCTGATAAAAATAAATCAACATTTCAAATCCCAGTCCAATATGGCACTTAGGTACAGAAATGGTCAGAAAAATCTCTGATATAATAAAATTTGGCTGAGAGTGCTGGTTCACCACCAAGCACCAGATGTTTTGTTTAAGAGAATGGAGATTTGCACTTTAGCCAAATTCAAGATGGAATTTTGGAGCAGTAGCAACTCTGACTTGGGGTTTGAGAGGCTGGAAACTGATACCACTGGCTTAGGTGCAAATGAGGACCTATTTTGCAAACCAATAATTTAACTGAGGATAGTATCTACTGTTATGTAAACAGGATTTTGTTAATGTCTCAATTTGATTAGGTATTTGTGCATTTCGTAAGGTTTACCCCTGGATAGCATATATCTGGAGTAATTTCTTTTCTTGGCTAGAAAATTTTCAAGGATATGAAAAAACACTTTTTTCTTTTTTTTTTGGTTGTGCTTAGTTGCCAGCTGGGATTAACCCCACAGCATAAGGCAACTACATTCTTTCTTTGGATAAAGGTTTTAAGTCCCAGGAAAGAGGGACAGCAGTGGTTTATAGTTGAACTTAAAAAATAGACATATATTACTGATCTGTATCTGCTGTGAAAAAGAGCTGGAAAGAATTAGCACTGTTGCAAGGACCATAGTACGTAAATAAGGTTTCTCTGCAATACAGCTGACAGAAGATAGACTTTAAATTTGACACCATAGGAATCAGGAATGTTTTGGGATTCTGGAGTGCAATGAAAGTAGATTAAAATATTGCCTTTCTCTACAAGCCTTGTCTGAGATTGGGAAGATCTGGGACTGGAAATATGTGTTGTCAATTCTCAGAGATACAATGGGGTATTTTAAATGTCATTTGGAAAGAGGAATAGTTAAACTACTTCTCAACACAATCCTAAAAAGTGCTCTAGAGGGTTAGATAATTGCCAGGGAGACCTCATTGATTGCACAATGATTACATCGGTCACCAGATACACAGAGGTGTTACAGCCTGAACAGCAGGGAGATATGGTTTGAATGATAAACAGCAAGGAAATGATAGGACTCAAATGTACGTTGCTGGTTAAAATTTTTTCTTTGCTCTTTGACTGGGACCACAATTTATTTTCCAGTAAAAACAATAAATACGTTCAGTTACTGCCCAACAAGTTTAGAAAGAGGGAAAAATACATTCTGGCAGACAAAAATAAATAGTTTTGTTTTGTTTACACTGAAATACTGTGGGTGTCCTACAGCTACACAGATAAATGTAAACACTGTCTGCACTTGCATAATTTCATGTTACTGCAAGTAGTACATTCCCAATAAAAGTAATATGTGACTGTATGTTTCAGAGATCTGAGGTTAGAGTATAATGTGATATTGATAGCTTATAAAACCTGATACCTGTTGTGAATGCTGCCTGCCTCCTGAGAGCCTTCACAGAAGGCTGCTGTTACCCATCCAAGCTGGCCACACCATCACTGCTCTCTTTTTCTGTGTGCGTGTCTGAAATTTTCGCCAAATCGTTGTCCCAACACTCCCCTGCCATTGAAGAAGGCCATGGTTATAGCATCCGAACTGAGTGTATTAGGTAGCACATAAAAATCACATGTGGTAGCACTGAAGGTTTGCATAAAGGCTTATAGTAAGCATATGCCACTTTCATTAGTCTCAACCTCTCTATGCCTAATGCATAATGTCTGGTATTACCATTAGCACATACCATGTGCAACTTTGAAATAAAATAAAGGCGAAAAACCCCAAACACAAGCATGCTCTTACAGAAACTTCTAATAACTGAAAAAAGTCATAAAACATTACCACAGGATTAGGTTGTTTACAGCTGGTTTAATCTTTTCAAAGAAGCTGGAGGAAAACAAAAAAAACTATGCTTGCTGTATACACTATTTCATATGGAGATGTCTGCACAAGTGAAGAAAAAGGTACTGGATGTTTGTCTATAAGATATCTACTAAGTTCTGACAACTTGATACAGATGAAGTAGTACATACACAGTTTATTTTTAAATTAAAGGTTTAATATTTAGCTTCCAAAAAGAGTTGAAAACACTGCTGAAAAGCACAGGACAATAAGTCTTTGGATTAGTATATACTCAGAAGATACTGTCAGACTTCTGGTAGGATTCTTTCTATGTGAATCACCTGGGCAACTTATAGTTAATTACACACAGTGATGAGCTCAGTATAAGCACAAACTTTGACTGCTTCAATAGATTTTTCTGTTTTCAACCTTAAACTTTTGTCAATGGAGAAAGGGTGACTCACCTCAGAGACCCCTGCATATTGTAGAATTATGTTTTGCTTCTTTCTGTCTTTAATTTTTTGCAGTGAATCTCAGTTCTGAGTCCTTTTACTGGGGCAGAAAATCTGATTCTGTAAAGTAGACTTAATTTCTTTAGTAGTACCTCCAAGGACTGTTCTGACTTTAGAAACTTCTGGAGCAGGTCTGCCAAACTTGTTAGCAGTGTAGACACCATTTAACACTTCCTTCTTATGTAGGTTTTTTGCCTCTAGAATTCATATAAAAGAATGTTAGTTCATGTTTTAGAATTTAGAGAATTCTGATTGGAAAAGGAGAACAATAATTTGTTGAAATCACATGGTAGTTACTGCTGAAATGAAAATGTAGTCCAGGCTGGTACTTCTCATTCTAACTGAAGACTGAAAGATTGATCCAACTTGACTGGATCTGTATTTAACTCCACTGCTTTAGCCGTGAGTGAAAACAAAGTTCTCTTCTTTCTCGCTTGAATCTTTCATGTAGCAAGTTCATAGTTCATTGAAAAATTTACATTCAGAATGCATGGTGTAATGATTTTATTGTTCATATTTTCATTAATGAGCTGTGTCCTAAATACCCATTTTTTTCCTGTTCCGATGCAAAGTTTGCCACAGCTTAGAACATAGATACTTTCATGACTACTCTGGCAAGCAGTCTTCAGAGAGAACTGTATTGTGCTCCTGAGGGAAAATTACACTCAAAGTTTTCTTGATTTGTTGTCTTTTCGCTAAAAGACAAAAGAAAAAAAGAGCATTACTTCATGAAATTTGGGCTTATTGTGCTTGCTTGTAACTGCAGATGCATAAGACTGTATCCATGACTATCATGAATGATTTTAAAATATGACATCAGGTAATTTGGAACAGAAACCTAATAAAAAACTTGAGCTTTTAACTCTGCTCTGTTATTAGCCAATCACGTAATTAAAAAAGATCTTAAAGTGGACAAAAGAAGTTACTTTTTACTGCCAACATCATCAAAATTTACACCTACTTCTGTTGTTAGACTGATGTATGGTAAATATTCTCACAATCATAAATTTTTAACAATAAGAATTGAGATATACAACAAATATCTGTATGCAGCCGTATGACTATGGATGTGTGCTTAAATTTCATCACTTGCAATGTCTAAGTGAAGGCAGGATTTCTTTCAAAAATGTATCCCGTAGTTACAGTTTTGATGAAGAAATTACTTTGTGACTTTCTACAGTCCATGTTGTAAGCCTATATGGTCATAATGATCATAAATTCATTACACTATTCTTGATTATCTAACTTTGTCAAGTGTCGCAAAGAGATGAAGGAAGATTTACAGATCCCAAATTACTTGATGGCAGTTTTACAGATACCTTGGCAAAGATTTAGCATCACAGAATCACAACATCATGGAATAGATGAGATTGGAAGGAACCTCCAGAGACCATCTGGTCCAACTCCCTTGCCAAAGCAGGGCCACTGAGCGCCAATTGCGCAGGACCATGTCCAGGTAACTTTTGAATATTTCCAAGGATGAAGACTCCACAACCTCCTTGGGCAACCTGTGCCAGTGCTCAGTCGGTCTCACAGTGAAAAATTGTTTTCTGATGTTCAGAGGGAACCTCCTGTGTTTCAGTTTGTGCCCATTGCTTCTTGTTCTGTCACTGAGCACTACTGGAAAGAGTCTGGCTCCATCCTTTTTACACTCTCCCTCCACGTATTTATCTACATCAACAAGATCTCCCTAAATCTTCTTCTCCCAATGAAACAGTCTCAGATCTCTCAGCCTTTCCTCATAGCAGAGATGCTCCAGTCCCTTAATCACCTTTGTGGCCTTTTGTTGGACTCCCTCCAGTAGGCTGTTGTCTTTCTTCTACTGAGGACCCTATTCTATTACTGGACACAGTACTCTGGGTGTGGCCTCACCAGTGCTGAGTAGAGGGGAAAGATCACTTCCCTAAATCTGCTGGCAATACTTTGTCTAATCCATTGCTGGATGCCATTAATCACCTTTGCAGCAAGGGCATGGTGCTGGCTCATGTTCAACTTCCAATTCACTAGGACCCTCAGGTACTTTTCTGCTAAGTTTCTTTCCAGCTGGGTGACCTCAGCATATACTGGTGTCTGGGTTGTTCCTCCCCAGAGGCAGGACTTTGCACTTCCCCTTGTTGAACTTAAGGATGTTCCCGTCAACCTGTTTGTCCAACCTGTAAAGATTGCTCTGGATAGCAGCACAACCCTTTGGTGTATCAGCCACTCCTCCCAGTTCTGTGTTTTCTGCGAACTTGCTGAGGGTACACTCTGCCTCAACATCCAGATCATTAACGAAGATGGTAAAGAGGACTGGACTCAGTATTGACTTGATCCTCTTCCACCAAGAGTAAATCTTCCTTGCTCCAACCTTTTGCCCTGGTCTCTGGGACCTGGGATTCCTGAAAGACAAATTTTTTACTAAAGTCTGAGGCAAAGAAGACCCTCAATACCTCAGCCTTATCCATGTCTTATGTAACCAGTCCCCTCCTCTCTTTTAGCAATGGGCCCACATTTTCTCTAGTCTTCCTTTTGTTTCTTATATACTTACAGAAGCCCTTGTTGTCTTTGACATCCTGGGCCAGATTTAATTCCATTCAAGATCTTAGCTTTCTTAGTGTCATCTCTGGATGTTTGGACATTGAGTTTGGGTAGGAGCTCTTTGTTCATCCATGCAGACCTCTTGTTGTTTTTACCTGATTTCCTGCACATTGGGATGGCCTGCACTTGAGCTTGGAGAAGATGATCCTTGAATACTAACCAACTTTATTGGGTTCCCTTTGTCCTGCTGTGTTGTCACTCCAACAGGTGACAGCTGAAGACACCCATGAGGACCAAAGCCTGCAAACTTGAGGCTAATGCCATCTGTCTGTAGAGGGTCTGATCCACTTTTCTTCTGCTCAGGTAGCCTGTAGCAAATGCCCACAAATATGTCACCTTAGATATTTAGGTGTATGTACCAATATCCTTTGGGCAATGTAATGAAAACTGTGTATTCCAGTGTAGAGGAATATCCTGAATATCTTTACACTGACAACATACTTAGCTACTTTGGTATTTTCAGATAAATGCTAGTATCTTTTTAGCGTGATGCTACCTGAGAATGTTGAGGTATCTTAACTGTATTAAGATGCTTGCTATTTCACAATAATCTTAGTTTCAGACAAAGCTGAATGTTTGGTTATATATTTGGTTGAAATCTATCTATCATTCTTGTACATCTAGCAGGTATGTAGGCACTAACTTAATGTAGTGTCCACACAACAGCTCTACATATCAAACTATATCTAATGAAGTGTATCTAGAAGCAATGCTCTCAAGTATTTTTTTGCAAGTCAGGATACAGATCAAATACCTTAATAAGTTAAAAAGAGTGTTTTACGATGTTGTAATTTACCTTGGATGTGAAACTGCACACTTTCAAGGAAGTAATTTTGTTTCACTTCATAACTGAATGTAATCTACTCCATCAGTTATGAAATTAAGTCATTCCGTGACAGGAAATAAATGCTGAGAACTTACCTGAAAATGCCTCAGGCAAGAGATTCTCTTTCACTTAATAGGTACAGACTGGTTTTCCTGACGTACATTAGAACAAAATGCAACCATGGAATAAGGAGGCTTATCAGAGTCTACCACAGCAGCAACCTAAGATGGAAAAGGTCACACCCAAGAGGAAATAACAGATCATGGATCAAAAGCAGTGTACTTTCCCCCATGTGCTGTGGCAGTACTGGGGGTGGCATGCCTTGTGCAGAGCCAGCCCCAAGCAGCCACCCCACAAGTGAGGGCACCTGCGCATGCTAGAGGCTATCATGGACCCTGGATTTCCTAATATTGCTAGTTTGTTGTCTACCCTACCCAGTGCTTGCAAGAAAACAAAAGAAGAATTTGTTTTTTCTAATGACACTTTAATTTGCTGATGTTTCCACTTTCTTTCTAATCCTGCCTTTGGCAGAATTGCACTCTTAAGTGAATTAATGTTTCTATTGTAAATCTGCTGTAAATCAGTTAAAAACGTACTTTTATCCTCCAATAAGAAAAACATTTGCACTCAATAATAATGTGTTTTTGCAGTCTCTCGACAGAAACAAATGACCGCTGTCCCAGGGCTGTGCTGTCATGAGGCAGCTACTGCACTTCTAAGTCCATTGTAACTGTCTGATCACCTAAAGCACAAGTGAAGTATCTATGGAAGATGTAGACAAGAGTTTCTTTGATATTACAAACTGAAGTAAGACTGACAATACAGCCATTAGTTCTGTTTCCCTCTCCTTTTTATTCCCTTTGTATTTTTTGTGTTTTTCTGGTTTGGTTTGGTTAGGTTTGGGTGGGTTGGGTTGGGTTTTTATGTGTTGGGGTTTTTTTTAATTCCTTTTTTTTAATTTGGCCAGTCAACCTGGCAGACTCATTCTTTCTCCCCATAAGAAATTGATTACTGATTCCTTCTCAACACAAGCAGACTGCTATCTGAATTTTTGGAAAGAACAATCATAGCTGAATATCAAATGAGAGAGAAGGGTATCATGTGTGTGAACTTTTCATTTTTAATATTTTAATTTTTAATATTTTCTTTTTAGTATTTCCTCTTCTCCTTTTTTATTTTTATACACCTTATTTTCTGCTGAAATTTGATTAAATTGTGGAGTAGCTTGTTAATTCTCATAATTTTTATCTTCCAGTTCACCAATAGGAGAAAGGAAGGATCTTATGACCTTTGTTGGTGGAAGAAGCATTTATTTAAATAAAATATTATTTTGAGAAAAGATTTCAATCAATTAACCATTCTTTAACCAGTAATTTCCAAAGCATATATAATGCTGCTCAATTCTGAGTTTCTTAGCTTGCATTTCTTACTGCTGTCTTACTTGCCATCTATTTTGTCATGTCACTACTAGTTTCCATTAATAATTTTTAAGCAGTCTTGAGGCAATTATTTTTTCTCTTAATACAAAATTCTTTGTTGTTTTCTTCTGTCTCTTAAGGTCTTTCAATACTGGATACCTCCAGAATGTTTGCACATCCACTTTTAGAGTCATGACAACCTGAAAGCAGCAAATAGCATGAGGCAATGTCTTAATATATTTTTTATTTGGCGAAGTCTCATTTTAATATTTGTTTAAATTATTTTATATTATTTTAATGACAAGGTATTTTCCCTAATAACACTTAAGATTTTGAGAAAAGAGTTATCCTTGGTGGCTAAAGGATTACTGGACCATCTGCTTCCATTATTAAATATGAAGGTGAGCCCTCTTTCTGCGTCATAAAAACGGTTAGGAGAAAAAAATAATCTAAGGAGAAACCTACAAAACACAGCAATTTCAACTGAATTAACCTCCTCCTGAATTCTTCAAATCAAGTTTCTTTGGAGACAGTTTAGAAAAAAAAAAAAACTTCAACTATTTAATTTCTTTACTGGACAGTCCCAAATTTGTCATATATTACAGAAGACAGAACAAAGTTGTCAATGTTAGTTCTATAGACAGAATCGTACCTAGGATATAATAGTATAATCCATTTTTAATATTTGCTGTGACTTAAAATTGCAGAATAATCCAGATAGGAAGGGACCTCAGGAGGGTCTCTTGTCTAACCTGCTGCTCACAGCAATGGCAGTATTGAATTTAGACCACATTGTGCAGGACAACCCTCCAAGGATGGAGCTTGGACAGCCTTTCTGGGCAACCTGTTCCAATGTGCAATTACCATCACAGCAAAAAGTATTTTCATTACTTCGAGATTTCTAACTGTTATAACATTTTCTATATTCTGATCACATACATCCTAGAAAGGCTTCAGCTGTAAAGCAGACATGTGCAATACTATAACGTTTTGTGAACTCATTCTTGTCACATGGATTCACTTTAATAGTACAGATCAGGTTTATTTAGAGGTTTGGGCAACATACAATATAAAATTAAAGAATCCAGCTTTTTTATCAGATACCTTGTGAATACTATTCTGTGATTGTATTTGTTGTAATTTGATGTCATGAAAATAACACCATAAGACACTATATTACATGAAGGAGGCTAATAGCAACTGGTCAGATTAAAAAAATGAGAAGATAAATAGTCTTAAAAATTTTTTATGATTTTTTTTTACATCAGCAAATTCTGACACTATGTTTTGAAAAAAAAAAATTACATGCTATTATTATAGGGTTTATTTCCCATAATTTTCCTGTTTTGACATTTTTCCGTAGCAGAAGATCTCTGAAACAGAATTTTCTTTGGCACAATAAGTCACTGGTAGTGTACAAAGAACAGTCTGAAGCAAAAAAGGTCAAAATGAAACAAAATTCAAATAAAGAATATGAATATGGGTAAGGCCATATTGGAGCAAGTATATCTTTGTGGCTTATAAATAAGGCTCCACTTCGAGCAGGTAGACACCTAAGGGACTGCAGTCTGTGGATAAGTCCAAGTTGGAGCAGGGGCAAGGGGAAGAGTTCATTGCAATGTTAAACCCTATGGTCTTGTCCAAAGTGACCAGCAGTGGAGATTGTAATGAATATCCCTTTAAATTCTTGTAACCCATGATTTGAGGTGCATGTCATAGGAATTACTATAGCAGAAACCACCGGAACCAGTGGAGGACAAGCCTTACAAGAGGCAGTGCAAGTACAGCAGTGACCCAACCTGAGCTGGCTTTGGGGCTCAATACTCCATGCAACACACCAGCCCTCCTGTCCTGAGTGACCACATAACAGGTGGAGCTCAAAGTCATGGACTAAATGAACTCAATGGACATTTTGTGGACATTTGCAGACATTTTATAGGCATTTTAAGGACATTTTACTGGGGTGGTCCGTAGACTAGGGGCATGATACCTGTATATTTCATCAAAGGATGGGAAGGGTAGTGTGGGTTCATGAGAATGTATTGGATAGTGTGGGACCTGAGTATGTTGTAAAAGGTATGGAATTAGCGGTAGAGAATGTGCTGGCTTTGGTTGGGATAGAGTTAATTTTCTTCATAGTAGCTGGTACAGGGACTATGTTTTGGATTTGTCCTGAAAACACTGTTGATAATACAGAGGTGTTTTAGATATTGCAGAGCAGTGTTTACACAGTCAAGGCCTTTTCTGCTCCTCACCCCACCCCACCAGCGAGTAGGCTAGGGTGCACAAGTTGGGAGAGGAGACAACCAGGACAGCTGACCTCAGGTGACCAAAGGGATATTCCATACCATATGATGTCATGCTTAGCATAGAAATCTGGGGGGAAAAGAAGGAAGAGGAGATTGTTTAGAGTTATGGCATTTTGCCTTCTCAAGTAAGCGCTATGCATGATGGAGCCCTGCTCTCTTGGAGATGGTTGAAGACCTGCTTGTTGATGGGAAGTGATGAATTAATTCCTTATTTTGCTTTGCTTGCATGCATGGCTTTTGCTTTACCTGTTAAACTGTTTTTATCTTAACCCACAAGTTTTCTCATTTTTACTCTTCCATTTCTTTCCCCATTGCACTTGAGGGGAGTGAGTGAGTGACTGCATGATGCTTAGTTGCTGGCCGGGGTTAAACCATGAAACTGACGCAATCCAAAACTCTTCTTTTAAATTTTTGGCTCAATCCAAAACTCTTCTTTTAAATTTTTGGCTTTGGAAATGTATGAAATTTAAACTTGAGAAATCAAGGGAGGATAACATTGAAAACCATTATTTCTTGCTCACTTTAAGGCTAATCAACAACATTCAAGATTTAAGACTGGAGCCTGTTCACCCATCTTTCTTTGTCTCCTCTTCATAACTCAAATTCTTTCTACCAAGTCTCTCTTTATTAGCAGTTGAAATAGCATGGAAAATACTACCAAAAGGACACGTCTAAAGCATGATACAGATGGAGCAGTACTTCTTGATGATCAGAGGGGTGGAGCAACTCTCCTAGGAAGACCGGCTGAGAGAGTTGGGGTTGTTCAGCCTGGAGAAGAGAAGGCTCTGGGAAGATCTTGCAGCTGCCTTTCAGTACCTAAACCAGACCTATAAGAAAGCTGAGAGGGACTTTTTACAAGAGCATGTAGTGATAAGACAAGGAACAATGGCCTTAAACTGAAAGAGAGTAGATTTAGATTAGATATTAGGAAGAAATTCTTCACTGTGAGGGTGGTGAGGCTTTGGAACAGATTGCCCAGAGAAGTTGTGGATGCCTCATCCCTGGAAGTGTTCAAGGCCCAGACAGTTGCAGCTTTGAGCAACCTGGTGTAGTGGAAGGTGTCCCTGCCCATGGCAGGGGGGTTGGAACTAGGTCCCTTCCAACGAAACCATTCTATGATTCTATGATTCTTACATGGTGTCAAACAGGCACAGCCGTATCCTAACACACTACGGAATAGTTGCTGTTGTGATAGCACAGAGTGTTTGGTCAGGTCTGGATCCTACATGTTTACCATTCTCTATTGCACTCATAATGTAAGAAGCTGCACTTTCCTTCACTGTTTTGGAAAATAAGTAGCAAAGATACAGGTAGGTTACAAAATCTACGATATTAAAAATATAAAATAGTATGGATGCAAACCTTCCTTCCAAGAAAAAGGCAAAGAGGACGGATTCTATATTTGTAGGATAACAGTCCTGAGAATGAATTTATTGCAGGAACCAAAGAGATTAAGACTATCCAAGAGTCAAGTTAAATGAGATGATTCAAGCTAAATGATCAGGAGATAGAAATTTCTTTTACAACGTAACTTAAGAAGTTTATCTTGTTTCATTAGGTTGCTGCAGCATGCTAGATCTCCTGTTTTGTTCATCTGATCAGTCTCCAGGAAGTGTCTTTCCTCTTCCGTTTGAAGCCTACTCATGTTCATACTCAGGAATCAGGACAAAAGAGATGGGACCACTTGAAATGATGATGGAAGTTTACATGTGTGTCTGAGGCATTAAGAGTGTGTTTATTACATCCAAATGGGCCTAGGCCACTTTGGAAAATCAGACTAGACATCTCATTTTGGTTTGATTAATAGTCCCATGGGAAAGTCTTTCCATATATAACTTCCTTGCAGTCACTTTCAGCTGAAGTTCAGATGTACAAAGAAAGCTGAAAGTGTAAATAAGCACAGCATATTCTTTGAAAATTTCCAAAGAAGATGTAAAAATGGCTCAATATTCTATGTTCACCTTTATTTTGTATTTATTCATGGCCTAAAGAAAAGACCTGATCTCCCTGATAAAGTAAAATTTCCAAAAAGATTTACTGCATACATAACACAACTTTATAAAAGTACAGATCAAATGCATGGTGGTCTCCTTCATACAGCGAAATGAGAGAAAATAGTCTCGGTAAGAGCTGCACTTTCTTCAGTTTTTATATTGATAGAATACTTCAGATTTTAGCCCATTGAGTCCATGTTTCTGAATAACTATAAATAACTACGTGCCTGATGCTTTTCTGCACAGGCAGACATACAGTGACTGTATGAGAAGCACTGACTCAAAGGATGGGTAGAGGCTTTCTTCAGCTTAGAAAAAGTAAGCAATACAAAGGTTTCAGCACTAGCAAAATGTACAGACCTACAAAAATGCAGAAATAATGAATTAGGTTTTATGTACAAAAACAGTCATAAAAAGAAAGATCTAGTCAGTACTCAATACTGAGGCATCATAAGAAGCATCATTACCCAAATAAAATCCACTGAAAAGATTATTTACACACTAATCAAGCCGTCTAAATTTTACCTGGATAATACACAGAACAGATCAGTCATTCCTGTTTAGAGGAAGTCTAAAATCTGGGTTGTTTTCATGTAATAGAGCCTAAATCAACATAGACTCAAATCCACAGTTGGATGGGCAGCCCATACTGCAGTACTTTGAAAAGACAACTCAAAGACTTGTAGTTTTAGAGTCATCGCCTTGATGAAGTACCAAATGGATGTCATAAGAAAGAACTGAACCATTTCCGAGATGCTTGTTTCCTAAATGATCCCCGTCCTGTGAATTAATGCAGTCTAGCTGTGCTACACCTCGAGCATGGCATGAACCTGACCGTGATGAGACATTTATGTGTGTTCATGTTCACACTCTCTAAACCCAGCCCTTTCTCTACTCTCTCCACAATACTTTCATTAATTTGTCTTATACTTCATAAGAAAAGAGACACAAGCAAAGCAATACTTTCTGCACCCTTGGGGGGCCATGGGGCAGGGGGAAGTGTGAGGTTCCCGCCAGCCAAGCCACAGCTCCCCACTTCTGGCTTCACATGAATGCATCAGAGCCTAAAGCCCTGCCAAGGGTGGCAAAGCAAACCAGCAATTGCAGGAGCACCAAATAGTTTGGCTGATGGTTTGAAACTCTACGCTGTCTTTTTCTACTGTTTTCTCATTCTCTGTTGCTTTTTCCACACGTACAAGGTGTGGGGTTGGATTTACTGCAATGGTTAGTCTTCACTGGTCTGCTGCTAAGTAGTCCCTACATTGGCAGTATCTAAGCTACTACAGCCTACTACATGCCAGTCTGTAATTCACCCTGGTTATTTCCATGTTTTCTATTTTAAATTCTTCTAAAAGGAAAAAAACACATATATTTGCCTTTTCTGGACAAAACATAATAAGAAAATGTAAATGATGCTGAAATTTCAGAGAAAGTATTGTTTAGTGGGTTTTTTTTCCTGTCTGTTTGGGGCAGATTTCTGTACATTCCATCAAATAAATTCCTGAAAACTCAGCTAAATTTTGGCTTGAACTTGTATCAGAGTAAATGTAGTCAAGGTCTAGTACACTAGTATATGTATGAACACTTTATATTGTAAACTCAGAGAGAATCTATTGCATTAATTTATGCAGGAGAAAACAATACATTGTGAAATCCTCACTGAAAAAGAAAAGCAATCTTCTTCACAAGTAACAGTTTGAAAGGACAGGCAATTTAATTTTCTTAGTTTGAAGAATATGCATAGAAAAACAGAAAAATTCTTGGGGCACAAAAGCCCTTTTTCAGGTCTGAAACAGAAGCTGGGTAAAATATCCTGCTATCATTTCAGGCAAAAGGAAGAGTCTCTATGCTCAGAATGTTTTCCTGTTTGTCTTAACAGATGGACTTAGTTCTGTCTGTGAATCTTTTTGGCTTATATCAGCCCAAACTATGCTGCTACTGTCTCTTTACATGGATAGACTGAAAAACAAACCTAACAATGGAAAACCAGCCCTCAGATATGATGGTGATAGGACCATTTACAAATGTAATAGGAATGAGGTATCTCCTTGTTACAGGAATACCTGTTATAAGAAATACCTTGCTACATTGGTATCAATACCCCTCAACACCTAAAGTCCCTTTTGCCTTTTTTTTACAAACACTTTCCATAAAACTTGTTCTAAAAATGTATGACAAGCGTTTCTTTAGCACTGCAAACATTTCAGGATTTTCCTTTCTTTTAAAGAAGATGATAATTCAAAGTGTTCGGCCAAGCTATACGCTTTACTTTTTTTCCTACATTTTCTGCTTTGTTGTTGCATTAAAAATTATTCCTATTTCACATAATCATCTTGAATTTAAATTTGGATTGCAAAGTTAATGCTATATGTGAATGTGAGCATCTGTGAAGGAGATAGAAAAACCACTTATAGGCAGTTAGTGATTCAGAGAAGTGATTTTCTAGCTGTAATGCCAGGGGCTTGAAGGCTTGTTTTCAGCATTTAACTTTCTGTCTTAATCTAGCCAAAATAATCTCTCCTTGCCACTAGCTGAATATCAGCAGAAAGATAAAGCATGTCAGTGAAAAATAACCAGATTACTAAAACAATAAGGAATCTTAAAGCTTCTTATTAAAAGTATATTTTAAAATCAAACCATGAAAAATATAAAATGTTCTTAAAAAGTGTAAGAAATAATTCCTTTTGACAGTTTGATAATAATTTTCTTTTTCATTAGACTTTCAGATGGTCTGACAAATATGCCAAATCTTTCCTATTCTCCTTTGATCTCCAATAATGGTTTTAGAAGGATGGATTAATATAAACCTTGAGTGTCAGGTTCTTGATTTCTGTCTGATCTTAAAGAACAGAAATTAAGTGCACAAATGCATATAAACACAATACACAGGAAGACAAAATTCCTCCATAGTTGTATATGTACTAAGTGGCAGAACGGACACATGGAAAAAATACATGGTGGTGTAATAAGTCGTCTAATTCTGTTCCTGTGCATTTGGGATGGATAGACAGTCCCAGGCTGGCAGAGAGTACTAAAAAAGCCCTCAGCCCTTGCCTCTCATGTTTTTGACACATGTTGCATATGCTATAGAAACATTTCTAAGAATGCTTTCGGTGGTTCTCAGATTCTTCTCCCTCTCTACCTCTCTGGCATGGCTCCCCTTTATCTATCAGGACAGCAGTGATCAGTTTTAGGGGATGTGGCCTAGAAACTAAAATCCCTTTCATAGAAGAATTACACTTTCATAGTTATAAAGAATGAACCTTAGTTATAGAATAAATCTTCTAATCTGATACCTCACAAACATACTCTTTATAAAAACTACCTACTATTGGAATACAGCTACTCGGATGGAAGAGGGCATGCAGTTGCATTCCCCATTATTAGAGGTGGCTGTACATGACCTAAAGATGTCTCCTACAAATTGATGCACTTACAGGAAAGATAACAAGTTTTGCATGATTTAGAAAAGAATCTTTTCATTGTTTTTTCCTAGCCTGGCCCATTTATAGAAGGCTGTAGCAATCTGTAAAAGGAAAAGACAACAGAAGCAAGAGATAGTGGCATCAAGGAGAGAAGCTGAAACGAGTTTTGAAATCTACTCCAGAAAGTGTTGTATCTTGATTAATTGTTAAAGGCTGGCTTTGTTATGTTTTTCAATGTTGTTTTGGCATGCATCACCCTCAGTGCAGTGGCTGCATCCCTTATTCAAAGTCCTTTGCTATTTTACCACCTGCTTAGTCCCTTGACACAACTGGAAGTGGCAAGAGTAAGATTAAGATGTTGCTGCACCAGATAAATCTTGCAACTGTCCTATACCAGCCCAGAGTCTAGATTTGTTTTCTGAGGGTGAGTTGCATTTATTTCCTCTGCTACGAACCCCATAAAGAACTCAATAGTATATAGGGAGCCCCTTCATTGTGCAGTGCATCAAAGAATGCAGACTTCTGGACCAAAGGACTCCAAAAAAGAGAAAACCCACAGGGAATGAAGCAGTGGTAGTCCTTGCTCAGGCAGCCATTCCATCGCTGGAGGTAGCAGGACAGTGCCTGGAGACAGCTCTAGTAAATGTAGCTGGACAAATACCAGACTTTAGGAACTAGCAGGTTCAATTTATCTATATAATTTTAACAAAGGGCTAGATATTTGGGAGACACCCCACCTTTTCTGCTTTTGAACATGCACATTTTGGAACAGGTTTCAAAGCGGACCGCAACACACTCTGCACGGCAGCAAATGTAAGTGTGTTTGTATACGTGTACTGGGTGTGGGCTGCAGAGGTGGCCCCTGTGGGAAGAGGTCAGGGACTGCCCTGTGCCAGACATAATCATTCCAGCTGGCTCCAACAGATCCACCACAGGACACATCTAAGCCCATCAGTCACGCTAGTGACACCTCTGTGAAAATGTATTTAAGAAAGATCAGAAAACATCAGAGAGGCAGAGAGGAGGAAAAAAGAAGGGGGGGGTGAGAGAGAGAGAATGAGGAAAAGTAAAGAGAACACCAAGGTCAGACAAGTAGGTGGAGATGCTTCATGGTGAAGCAGACATCCCCACTGCAGCCTGTGAAAGACTGCCACACTGGAGCAGCTGGGTGTTTCCTGAAGGAACTGCAGTCTGTGAATAGCCCATCCTGGAGCAGGAGAAGAGTTTGAAGAGGAAGGGTTGACATAGGCAAAGAGTAATGTACTGGTACTAAACATAATCCTCCATCCCACATTCCCCATTCCCTGTAGGCCTTGCAAGGAGGGTAGAGGAGTCGGGAGTGCAAGAGGGAAATTGAACCTGGGAAAGAGGGGTAGACAAGGTATTTTTTTAATGTCTATCTTTTTGTTTTCAGATATCTAAATCTATTTTAATTGGAAATAAATGGATTCCAATTTTCCCCAAGTTGAGTCTTATTTGCCCAAGAGACTAATTGGTAAGTGATCTCCCTGTATTTATCTCATTCCACAAACTTTCTCATCTTGTTTTCTCCCTCTGTCCTCCTGAAAAGCAGGAGGGAGTGAGCAGCCAAATGGGCATTTGGCTGTTAGCTGAGGTTAACTCATGACAGTATGCTATGCACACATACGTCTCATGAATACATACCCACTGTGTCCTGCTTTGGCTGAAACAGAACTATTTCTGCTTTCAGTAGATTTAATTTTTTTTTCTTCAGTTAAGTTTTCTAGTAACTGCACTGTCTGAAGCTGACTACAGGTCTCGGGCAGTGCCTGCTGTCAAAGTTGATTGCGGTTAATGTCTGTAGTCGTTGCTAGGGCAGGAGCGGGATTGTTATGCAGAAAGGCCCACGAGTGGGTGCTTGTTCCCTGCGGGTTCTCTTGGGTTCCGCTGGGCTCCTCCTGGGGGGAAGGTGGAGGAGGGGTCGCACCCCCAGAAGCTGCAGAGGGCACAGGTGACCCAGGCCTGACCAAGGCAGTATTCCATCCCACTCACGTGAATACTCGGTATAAAGCTCAGGGATCACGAGGGTCAGCCCTCTTTCCTTCATGGCTAACATCCTGGTGGGACTCTGCTCGCTCTCCTGCCTCCGACCCGCACCCCTCAATCCGGTTTCCCGCCCACTGTGCAGCCGAGTTCTGGGATGTCCGGGTGTCCAACCTGTCCTGTGAGCACTGCGAGCTGCTGCAGCGCGGCACGGTCGTCGTCGGGAAGAGCAATATCGGGTTTGTATATTTCTATTTCTATTAGTAGTAGTAGTAGTTTTAATATTATTTATACTCTTTTCACTATTATTGTTTCATTAAAGTTTGTTTTAAGTTCCAACCCCTCGGTCTCCCTCCCTTTTCTTGTCTCCTTCCCCTTCTGGGAAAGGACGGGGTTAACAGAGAGCATCTGCCACCCACTTTAAGCGCCGACCCAGCCTTAAACGGTGACAGACTGATGTTTCCTAATCACCAGAACAGAAACATCTTCATTTTGTTTTATTGCTGGGAAGGAAACAGATTTTACTCTGTCCATCAAGCTCTTCCATGGTCATGACGTTTTGGCATGACAGGATATTCTCACCAACTACCAATGTCATAAGCTCTCAGTTCCACTAATTCGTCAAATTAATCACATCAAGATTTAATTTTGGCTTTATTATCCTTTTTGTCAGATTAATCTGATAGTAGAAATCTATTACTTTTACTGTCTTGAATAGCTGAATTATGTTTTTAAAGGCTAAAAATAGGAAGATACATGACGCTCCATGGTGCGTGCAAAAGGAAGAAGTAACTTAGGGATAGGTTAATGTTTAATATTGGTTTGAAGTTAATGTTTGGGTTCTAATTATAGTTTGAATTACTGAAAACCTGGGTTCAGCCAAGTACCAGCAGCTGTACAATCTTTCTCAGTATTCAAGCTGGATAAAAAGTGATTGAAGAGGGCTTTGTTTTAAGTGCTTCTTAGACTGGAACAGGAGAGCATTGCATAGGAGTGGTCACAATTTTGGCTGTTATGGTTCTATGCTAGCTGGAAATTAGAAACTAGCTAATTAAAGCAGTGTTATAGTCCTGGATGTTCCCAGTAGCAGTCCAAAAGAAGTAAATAATTTCAAGTGAGCATGCTGCGTACAGAAAAGTTAGCCTTGGTCATCTCTTCAGTGATTTTAATTTTTTGTTCTATTTGGCAGAGTTTAGGGCTAGACTTGCAATACCGATGTCACCTTTCTTATGCAGAGGTGAAGCCGTCATAATATTCTAAGAATCTGGCCTCTCTGACCTGGTGGATGAAGATGCAATATTCCTATCGATGTCCTAGTGAGAGCTGAAGTTATTAACAACAGATAAAGCAGCAGCACCAAAACACAGCTATTCCACTCTACAACTCCCAATAGCCTAGTAACTTATTACATTTGCACAGCATCAAGCTAATGTGGACTTTGTGTTCTGAATTAAATTAACCCTTTGTACAACTGATGTACAGCAACTACAAGCTGCTGTTTGCTATCTGAGGATTGGAAAACAGGCTCTGCAGGATTCTGGTTATTTTTGGTGCATTCCAGTATGTACTTAAGAGTAAAACACTATTACCAGCAACGTGAAATCATTCTACAGTATTTCCTGCTCATTCTGTTCAAGACTATATTTTACAGATATGCATTGTATAGGATTTGTTCACAATTTCATTAACAGTCCACGTAAAACAGATGTTAGACTGCCAATAAGGAAAGACTGACCAAAATTAAATGCTGTTTAAGGAGGAACACATGAGTTTCTCTATCTCTTATCACTAAAAATAAAACACCTCCCCTCCTTATTCCATTCCTGCCAGACAGTATCTGATGTATTAAAAATTATCTACTCCATTTTATTAATGAATCCTGACAATTTCTTCAGACTTATATGACAACCATTGCTGCATGTTCAACTGATCAGTCTGTCATTAAACTACATCAGACCTGAAGTTCTGTTGAATAACTTTGCTAGCCTTGGGAGGTTACCTGAAAGTAAAAACTGTGAAGAATGAAATAAAAGTTTGGTGAATAAAATAATATCCATGTGAAACAGCACTGTTCTGCTACAGCTTAAAAAAACCCATAGGACTTAAAATTGTACAGTCAAGTAAGTCAAAGGAAAAATTACTTATCTAGAAAAGTAGGACTGAAGTGATGAAGATTCTGTATACATTGTCACATGTACATAACTGTGGAAAGAACCTGAGCAAATGATGTATTTATCCGTAAACTCGAAGTTTTCGAATAGCACAAGAAAATTTAGGGTTGAATATGAACTGTTCTTTCACTACTATTTTCAGTCTTCTCTCTTAATTTAATTTTTTCAGATTTATGCTTGCTATATAAAATAATAAAAATTATTTAACTCCTCAATTAAATACTGTAATTGTTCTACTGCTACAGAAGATCAGACAATAACCTGTGAGCACATTGCTGACAAATCTCATTAGTTGGGCTATGATGACAATACTGGTAACATTTTCATCTTAAGTGGGATATGAAAGTACAATGCCAAACCTTTTTTCATTGTTGGGGGATCATGAGATTATGCTTTACACCAGTGATAAAAACTGCATTTTTAAGCAGACTTTAAAATTAGTAAGAAAGGAAAAATGATTGAAGTTATTTCTTTGGAATAACTCAATTCAGCATCTGTGGAATGAAAATGTTGCTGATAATCAGGTACTAGATCTCTGCTAATGCTAGGGACAGGTCAGATCTGCTGGAGAAGCTACAGAGAATTAACCATGGTTTGATAATTTTGCAGATATTGCAAGGAAATAGTATCAACACTACCTTGCTTTCTAAACATACCTGTGTAACGAACAGCTAAGTCCATCTAACTCACATTATCGTATTGAGTCTTCAGTGCAAATCCCTATAACTTCTTTCTGTATGACACAATCCCTCTCTTTGTTAGAATGAAAGACAGTACTTAGCCTGTATGCATGTGAGTCCTGCACTCTATCTTGTGGAGCAGCATTGACAGTGGTAGGCTTCATAGAACTGAAAAGCATTTGTGTTAAGTGCAGGACTGTGCATATACTGTTACAAATATGACTCTTTTATCATAAAATACAGCAACTACCATGATTAGGCATATTGGTTCAAACCTCTCAGTCCATGGAAATCATTGCCCTCTCTGTTGGAAGTGCCACCAGGGATCTCCATCAGTGCCAGTTATGCAGATGGTTTTTATGAAGTGGACATCTGTTTATTAAAAGTTGAACTGAAATAAAAACATGGGAATGGGGCTTTTGATTTAAGATATTTTAGAAAAAAATAGTATCTGAGGGACGTATTAGCTTATAATGACATTTTAAATGGAAAATGAAGGGTTTTTTGTTGGGTTTCATTTTGTTTTGATTTTAAAGCCAAACATTTTCAGAACTTGTATCAAATAATTCTTGTCAAATATCTGTGTTATATGCAGTTCTGTAATTTTTCATTCATCTTTAAGCATCATTTTGGTGCATCTTACTGGCATCTGATGAGGCTATATTGTAGCCCTGAAGCAATTTATTGGCTGTGTGGTTGGTTATACTCCACGTACTTGCTGCTTCATGGTTCATATGATCCATAGATTAAAAATTTTTTAGAAGTCAACAAAGTAGCAACCATTAAAAAACATGACTTTCAGTGACAAAGTCATTACAGAGATGCATGAGAAAACAAAGTGAAATCTGCACATGAATTTGCAGGAAATTTTCCTGCGGTTTCATTTGAAGTCTGGTTATAAATTCAGGCTTTTTTTTTTTCTCTTAATGACTTTTGTCCATTTTTTCTACTACTGAATATTTTCATGGATGTATAATAAAGGCATGAGATACAGGATTTAGCCTACAAAACAGCTTTTTCATCTTAAAATAAAGTACATACCTGTAAGTGATGCAAGAAGTCCCAGATAATATGATGGTGAGAGTAGTCAACTTTGCTGCTCCTTTTTTTGTAGCTGAAAGGAGCAACCTTCCCTAGGCTGGCAGGTAGAAGATGTCATATCACAGCACTTTTTCCAGGTGCAGCTCTTCTGATGTTGTAAGTCAGGATAGTGAACTGCAAAGTCTTGAAGACTCAGGTGTCAGATCCCACCTCTGGCTTTAATATGCAGTCTGGAGCATTAATTGACGTATTTTAACGCCTGCTTTGTTAATGAGGTGTGTGCAGAGGTGCAGATATATACATAAAAATGTGACTCACAGACCTCAGCCAAATAGTTATGAACCAAAGCTCTTGAGTAATGTTAGACTCGTGGCCTTCAGAGGAACAGTGTTTTGTAATTTACTGGCTGAGAGTACAATCGTATATTACTGTAGCTGTGTCAGAAAAAAATGATGAGTTATTTCCTTTCTGGAAAAGCCAATGTGAACCAAAAAAACCCTGAAACCAATCCTTTCAATTTTATTAGATACGATTGAATCAAAGGAAATACTCTGGGTTCTAACAGACTAGCTAAAGAAAAAGTTGTTTGAGATTTGAGGAAAAAATAATTCAACAAAATATATGTACTCAATTTCTTTAGAGGTGATGCTTGTTTTTTCAAAGATCAGTCTTAGTGTCTGAAAGCTAGTAGCTGAGAATAAACTGCATGTTTGAGATACATTAAACGGAGAGAAGCATCCATAAACACTTGGCAGAAGGAGGTGTCTGTAAAAAATGTTAGCAATTTGTAGCAGTGTCTCTTATTTCCGTTAGATCTGTCCTTTCCTTCATCAACTTGTACTACAACAAAAATAAGTTTTTAAAATTAAACGCTGATAATACATAGCCAATATAAAATGTATAACCAGTTCAATGATGAAGCAAGTTTAGTACTAGCTTATTCTTTTAACAACCACACAGATCTCAGAGAGTTACAAACATTTTACAGAAATATTTCTTTTATTTTAAAATTGTGAATAAAGACAGGAGTTAATGGATTAATTAGAAATATATGTGGGTTCTTGCTCCTGAGGAGCAGTCTGGCTTTACTCCAGCAAAGCTTAACTTCCAGCACTAGATGAGTCCTAGAGATTGAGCACAAAGGTCCTTGAAATCTCAGGCTCTACAGATTTACAGAGCAGGATTTTGCAGGTGTGTAAACTCATGTAGCTTCACTGCCTTGGTAGAATTGGTCTGATTTGTGCAAGCTGAGGGTGTGTCTCGGTACAGCCTTTAACAGGGGATTTCCCAGATCTTCCCTACCAAAGGCAAGTGAACATTGCTCAGGAGAACTGCAAGAGGAAGCTTGTTAAAGAGAGCACCAGAGCTGAAATGTGATTTAATATCATGTAAGAATCAGAGAGAAGGAGTTAATTTTAGCTGAATTTGACACATGCAAAAACTCTTTGTGGAATATCAGATGGTAGTAAATACTCCACCTCGCTAAGGACTGTTAGCCAGAGGTCAAATGAAAATCATACTGTAACCACAGAGCTTGTAATTTTGTGATTCACATAAATACACTGAGTATCTTTTCTCCACAACTGTTACAAACATGTTTCCTACAATACCATTTATGTATCCATAGATGATATCACAATAATTATACAATTGTAAATATGCATGGTTTTCTTCTTTTTTGTACATGCTTTTCCTCTACTTTGTCACAAGAATATATCCCAAATCTTTTGTGCAGCTGTGTTTTCTTAAACAGAACAAATGATTTAGAAAGGTCACTAAATAAAGTATTAATACAGATACAGAGTTTTTTAGTAGGTACCGAGATTTCTTGGCAATTTGCTGCTGATTTAAACAGGACTTACAAATGCTTATACGTATGTAAACATATACAAAGATTCTCTGAAGGTGTAAGGTCATAACAGAAATATTAACACACTACATAATATGCCTGACCAGAGCCATAGTCAGAAGCTACCAAGATGGCTCTTACAGAAAACAAGGCCTCCACTGTAACAGTTGCAGAACCAAGCATATTATTAGCCTGAAGTGCTGGCATAAATGGTTTTGTGCAGCATTCAAGGAGCATAGAAAACTATGAACTGCTGAAGTGTCAAACCAGGACATGTTTAAAATTGGTTGCAATTGTTCAACTGATAGGTTATTTCAAATCATTCCAAAGTTGAGATGTCATGGACAGATTCAAACAGTTTGTGTGTAAACTTGGAAACAAGACAAAAACAATGTGTTAGAATAGAAAAAATGGAATGTATTTTCTTTAATGAAATGAGCAATTAGTCCAGTTTATTCTTCCCATTTATTATCAGTAATGCTGAACATAAGAAAAACATTACAGAAAATGTAGGAAGAAATTAAGAACATTATACTTTATTAGTGTTAAGTAAATATTTTGGGAGAGTCTGTCAATTTTTGGATCAGTGCTGCGTTAAGAGTGATGCTTACACTGCACTAAGATTAGACCCTGGAGGCAGAGTGTGTCAGACACCATTTTTGAATTACAGTCCTTCCTCCTTGCCCATGGAAGTTTGTAATTTACTGGTCTCCAGTTCTAATAGTAAATCGTTGCCTTTCCTTCTCCAGGCTATCCTGCTTGTTGTGGCCTGGGAACAGGCACAGTTACCACCTGCTCTGTTCTGTCTCTCTGCCTCCCTGGGCTTCAGGCTCCCTGGAATAAAATGGAGTAAAAAGTCTCGTTTCCTTTCATGCTAGCTTTATCTGAAGATTAGTTAGCTAGAACGGGGATCTTAGGTAAATGCCAAGTCACAATATCATTCTTCATTAGTTTCAGCTTCTAGAAGCTTCTCCTCACGGCTCCTGTTTTCTGAAAAGATCAGTAACTTAGTGAGTGACATGGATGAAAGAGCATGATGTTGTCCACTTGGTGATTATGTGAGACAGTAACCACTACTGATCTACTTCAGAATAATTTACAAAACAGTCATCACTTGCAGCTCTCAGTGATCACATTTTCTGTGTTGCTTTAAATGAAAACATAAAACAACTTTGGCTGAACGTGAAAAGGTTAGTTGACATGATGAGCAAATTCCCAAGTGCTTATCTTCTTGCCTATTACTTTACCTGATACCTGATATTAGTCATTTAATCTGATCAATAAACATGGCAAGTTGCTCTGATAACAGAGTTAAGAAACACTTTGGAACATCTATAGATTAATTTTCATAAATAGGAAAGTGTCTATATCCCACAAGTTTCCTTTTCAAGGACCACAAGCCTACAAAACCCTTTACAGCACTCTAAAACCACTTTAAATCTTTTCACAAAAAAAGCTCAAAGCAATAGAAGCCATCAGACCCATATGTTGCAGTGGGAGAAGTGGGAATATGAAGGGCATTGCTAATACCTTCAGTCTCTCCAATAACAACAGCAAATTATTTATAAGGTTTAAATGCACAGAGGCAGTACCATTCAAAGAGGCAGTTAAATTTAGCAATTGCATGCTAAACTGATCATCAGCCTCATAATCATTCCAAAAATATCATTATCACTGTACATTCTTAATCTAGACAATTTTGAGGTGGTTTTTTGCAGAATCTGCTGGACTTTCAAAACTGGAAGTGATAGAATGCTGGAGTTTGACTTCATTGATCATAGTCTGTATTCATTTTGCAAAATAAGCACAATTTCGAAAGACCTTATTTGAATGAGGTGTAAAGACCTAACTCACGTCTCTTGGCATACTGTGAGCACGCTATTTAAAGCTTTATAGTCAATTACATTCAAAAGCAGGAAGGCCAAATATCACCTTTTTTTTTTTCCTGATTAGACTTTGAAGTGCTAAGAGAAATGCTTGCAATAGCCCATGCAAAACATCACGAAAAGGCTTTTCAATACACCTGAAACATTGAACATCTTCAAGGGTAAGTGATATTGGCAGCTGTTTCATTCAATGAAAGGTATGAACTGGGGGTTTGAACATGGAGGGCATGAATTCAACAAAATTCAGTCTGTGATAAACGCAAAATGTCAAGGGAGAGGGGGAGGATTTTTGTCTTGGAGCATTGAGCCCAGCATGACTCTGATTCAGCAGCGGCATTACCCAGTCTATTCCTCATGTGGGGAAAATATTTATTCTGGCAAGATCCTCTCACTAGGGCTTACTGCAGAGGAAACAGTGCTTGGCAGAAAAGTATTTCTTACTGTTTTTCACCATTCAAACCATTCTCTTTGTTGGTTTCTCTTTTTAGCCCACAGAGCATTCAATAAAAGTGTCAATTGCTTAAACATTCAAAAGAAAATTTTACCATGATTGATTCATTAAAAAATGAGGCAGTATATTCTTACAGGATCAGCAGTTATGATGAGTAGTGAAAATAATAATTTAAACTGCACAGATCAAAGTAAATTGTGTTAACTTTTTCACATTTAATAGTTTGATCACACTGGGCTGAGAAATGTCTTTGTTGTAGTTTAGTGAAAAATACCTCTCCAATTATCTTTAAATGAAAGGTTTGATATTAATCAATTTTAGAATTTTCTTAAAGTTTTCATACAATAGTAAGGAAATAATTCTGTTAACTTTTTTTTTTTTTCATAAAAGAAACCCCTAGTAAGAATTCTAGCGAGTAATTGTTGATTCGTTCTTGTCCTCTACAGGGCGTTAAGCCTTTATGTTGTTACTGCCTCAATCATAAAGGAAACTTGGCTTGCAGATCAGATGGAACAGATTTCTGGGAAGTAAAGACCTCTGTACAAATCAATGCAAAAGGCAGCTATAGACTTGTTGGCACTAGAATAATATAAGGAACATGCGAGTAACTTTATCCATGAATATGTGTTCATACACAATTTCTTTATTTTCCACACATAACACTGAATATCGAATAGGTAGAGTTCTTCTAGTGTTTGCAAATACTATAATAGCTGCAGTAGCTGCATGTGTCATTAAGTTACTAACACTTTTCATCATTGTGGCAGTGCATGTGCCACTTCTACTTTCTTTCAGTATAGCCAAGTACATTTAGGACAGGAAAGGACAAGTATAACTTTTATTTTTATTTTTGCCAGACTAGACTTCTCAGTGCTAACAGAAATTAGCATCTTCACGAACCTCTATCACACGGTATTCAAATCAATGGTAAATCACTGCGTTGGCAGGGTAATTCAACCCCTCCTAGGAGGACCACAATCTTACCTAGTTTAACGTGCTGTTGCCTTACATGTGCATCAAGCATCTCACAGGTTTGGAAATATCATAGATTCTGCAAGATAATGAGGAGCAATGTTAAGTAGCATCCTTCCAGTCAGCAGACTTAAAAAACGGTTTTGTTCAAATTAGAATGCAAGGTTAAATTGAATAGTTCTGTTCTGTGTCACATGATATTAACATATTCAGTGTCAGCTGAAGGCCCAAGCATGGCAGAAAGGCTGAGTGGAACATCAAGGACCACCTGTCTTGAAGCAGACCTGTAGCTGCTCTTGTTAAGGGTGGTGATTTAAGGAAGAAGCATTACTCTGCAGTTGGCAAAAAATCACAGGTTTCTGACTTGTCAACCTTAATTGCATACAAATTTGGCATTTGATTTTTAAAGCGTATACAAGCTTGAAAATAATACGTTGCCATCATCAACACCTATTCAGAAAGGAGGAAAAAACCTCTAGAACTGACAAAACAAATTTATTACCCTCTTCACTCTGCTGCTATTAATTCAGGTGGCAGGTTACTGATCTTGTAAACTTAATGTTACAACCTTGTCAGAGACATAAGTGAAGTTTTTAAAAACATTTCCTAGAGCATTTCAGCATTTTTGCTAACCTCAGAGTCTGAGTTTTTCAACTGAAAAATGGGTTCTTCCATAACATACAAACTGCATATACTTTCTGTTTAATCAAAATCCGGTAGTGTAAGCAACAGACCTTGTATGGTTACATCACCTGAATGTACAGAAACAGAAAGAATAATCACGTCATAAGACCATAAGCACAGGGCTCTAATTTCAAATGGATTTTCTTGAGCAGTAGACTTGTCATTAAACCTGAGAAGGACTGATCCATCTATTTTCAGTAGTTAGGATTTATTTAAGAGTACATAACGATTACTCTTTTTGTAAATTTTCAGTGATATTTATGAGAAGTCCGACCTGTTTTAGAGTACTAAGAACCTGTGACATCTAAACACATAATTTTTGCATGAACTGAATAACTCAAAAATGCCTAGTTTGAAACTTTTGTTAAGAATGGAATGTTTCAAATGTTTGCCATCAAAATTGTATTGATTTTCCCCCTCAAGTTCAGACTGACTTCATGTCTCCCACTGCATGAGCCCAGATGAAGCTCTGGTTTCATCTCGATTCTTTTCTCTGACTAGAATGAAACTATCTTGTTTCTTCACTCATTGTATGATTCTGGGGCATCAAATTCAAAATTTCTCATGAAAGTGAAAAACAGATTAGGCTTCTGAATTTTTTTTTTCCTTTTTCCAGTTATGTTTGTTACAAAAAAAATAGAAAACTGTAATAGCAAATCACTGGCCACACACAGAGGCAGAGTTTCAATCTACCAATAGCATAGACACACATACTTCAGTATCAATGAATTCACCATCAGAAAAATGATGAAAAGGGATGTGAATCTGGGCTGAGCAAAGACCCTGAGAAGGAAAGGCACCTTGTCTTAAACCTTTGATTCAATCTTGTTTAGGTCAGATATTAAACCATTACTTGTATGTTGTGACTGTTGCACTGTCTATGAGGATTTGTTTTTCCTTGCACTAAGTTGCAGACATTGAACTTTTCAGCTGAGGAACAGAAAGTAGCTTGGGCACATTACTTGGTGGAGGCCATCATCATTTACAGTAAGATCAAATATGAATAGAACTTGAACGTAAGTGAAAGGAAGGAAGCAAAGCTTGTAACTAGCTACCTATACTGAAAGAATTTTCTAAAGTCCAATTCCACCCTTCCTAGCCTCACCATCTGCTTCATTTAATAGTTACATTTACCAGCTTGAGCCAGCTGGCAAAATTAACAAAACTAAAATATCTGGAGTAATTTTGGAAATGAAAATAAAAGTAAGACACAGGGAAAAGAGGCAAAGATTAGCAAAAGATGGAAATTATTTGATTTTTCTATATGCACAGGACTAGAATCTTATGCTGTGGAGGGAACTGACAGAGAAACAAGATTCTTCTAATTCCCAGTGATATATTTACATCCTTCTTAAACGCACCTCTCCCACTAGCTGTCTGCTTCTCAGGAGTGTTAAGTTCTTTCAAAGGAAAACACATTTCCTTCCTGGTCCTTCTTAAGCCAAAGGATATCTCTTGTTTATTTCCATGGTCAACCTCACTGAAGAAGAAGGAAAATTAATGAAGAAGTGGGCAGCAGGTAAGACTTTACACGAGTGCTTTAGCACATTTACAGCATTTTGTATGTTTTTAGAGTGTAGAGACAGATTCAGTAAGGTAAGAAAACATAAAGAGAGTGTCTGTGAAGGCTCCTTTTCAAAAACAAGAGGTTGTCTGCAAGCTATTTTTAATTTCATTTTAATAATCCAAGAAAAATGTTCTAAGACCATCTAAAAGTTTCTTTAGAAGACTGTTTTGTGTTTTCAGAAAATGGGAATTGTTTTGTAATTCTGAGAAGCATTTTTACCATGAGACTGAACGTTCATCTCATCACTTACAGGAGTTTTTTCCTTCTACTCTTCCTTGGTGAATATACTAAGAAAGAGTAGGCAAAATATTGCTAGGTGAGGGAGCTGTTATTGTCATTTGGGCTGCAAATGTAAGAAGATTGCAGCTAATTCATGAAAATTCATCTGCCTCTTTACATTTTTTGGCATCTAGAATGAAAGGCAAAAGCACAGGTGAGCTTTTTGTTAACCAAAATAAAATTCAGAGAATATCAGTTGCTGGTGTAAAAGAAAGTCTTTCAGCATAGTGTCAGTGATGGAAAGATATAGCATTTAGACTTGCTGCCAAGTAATAAGTAATGCTTACTATACGTTTTACACTATCATTTGAACTGATAATGGAAAGGGAGATGATATTCAAGGAGAATGATTCTTTGCCTTGGTGGAGTATTAAAAAGATGACCTCAGGCAGGCAAAGTGGTAGCTTACCTTTTCTGGAATTCTTTTTTTTGAGTAATAGAAGAAATACGAAGGATGAAAAGTTATTTTCTTTTTGAGGGCCCATGTATTCCCAGCATTGAAAACAGAAATGATGTGATGTTTACAGCCTTGGATGTGCAATAATGTTTACACATGAAATGCTATCCTCTTGCTGTGTAGCAAAGTCAAGCAAGCTCTGAGACACGTAAGCGGGGATCCAGGTCTGCTAGAGCCTCTGAGAATCCTTCCATTGATGTCAGCAAACTCCAGATTAGGGCTACAGGAGTGGGAAGAGGCACAGGATGTAGATCTTTCCCTTCACTACAAAGTAAAACATTTAAATTCTGTAAGAAATGTGTAAGCGTAGGTGCACTGTAGGCTGTTGTTGAGATCTCATAAACCTCTTAAATGATAAACAGTAATCCTGCAAATTTTACTCTGTCTTATTTCACCATTTGATGCCTCATGTTGTTAATAGTATGAACTGATCAGATTCCACCTATGACTCCAAAAGAGGAGGCAGGAAAGCAAATTTTCTTATTTAGTCTACCATGGGGGTGACCAGTCAGAAGCAGTAGAGAGAGGTGGAGAGTGAAAAAAGTATTTCCAGATGCGGCATGGGCAACTCAGGCAGGGCATTACGGATTTAACACCGTTAGGCTGGAGTTTATTAGAATCAAAGCAGATGTGGCATTGTTTTACCTTGCTAAATTCTGCATGATTTACTAGAATGTGAAGTATATTTTTTTTATGTGTCTGACAATGCCAAATGCTTTGCAGATGCTAAGATTGCAGCTAAACTGGAGAAATGGGAAAGAATTTATCGTCAGAAGCTGAAGAAAATATAGAAAGAATTTTTACATCCGTCGTCTCTCAAACTTAAAATGAATCCAAGTGAGGGTCTCCAATAAGGAGCTGAATTTCTGTTATGAGAAATAAATATTTAATCACATTGTTTTCTGCTGGAAATGATCAATTATAAGAAACTGTGGAAGAGAGGGTAAAGTCATTTGTTTTCCTCAATTTTACTGCTTTTTCTTTTTCCTTCAGAATATGAGCAAAATCTGAAGCCACTCTCAGATTTGCTCCTTCTGGATGTAGCTTGATTTCAAATTAGCTTAAAGTTGTGCTTTGGCTTAATGTGGATGAAGCAGCAGGTAAATATTCTCACCCTTTCAATCAGCCTTCCTGGAAGAGCAAATCACATGAAGGGAAGAGATTTCTGTTTTGGGTGGGCAGGAAGGCTAGAAAGGTCAGAACTGAAGGGCAGAATCAAGCTAGCAGATATTAACTTCAAAAGCATCTCACCACCAGGGAAAAAAACAAACAAAAAAGGAACGTCTCAGCATAACTGTTCTTATTCAGAAGCAAACAAGCAAACGCACAATAAAATGAGAAATCTACAGCTGCTTAGCCAGGACAAAATCATACTGAAGGGCTGAAAGCTAACATGCATTAAATCAAAAGTTTTATCTTGACACAAATCTCATTCATTTGAATGGGCTTACATGGACATCTTGGATATATAGGAAGTTCTAACTTCTTTTCAGCAGTGTCAGTTATAGAGTGACTAAGTTAAAGGTAAATTAGGCTGTTGTATGTTGTTTATTTTTGGTTGTGTCAACCTTAGTTGTGCAATGTAAAAGCAGGCACATCAGCATCTATGCTAGTCAGTTATATATATTGTCTTCATGAAGCTGAAGTCAATGAAGTTACACAATTTTGAACCAGCGGGTGGAAGATCTCTCCTTCTGCTTGTTCTTGGAGGGTCAGGGCAGAAGGGAGAGAGAAAAAATCGTTTGGGGTGAATTTACTAAAATAAAAATATATGGGAGAGATTCAAAGTTATGGGAGAGATTCAAAGTTTTGGGAGAGAACAGTAGAGGACACTGATAGCAAAAAGAAAGAAACAACAGCTGCTTAACCTGATCCTGCTTTCAATTCAGATAAAAATAAGAAAAAGACAGTAAAAGGAGAAGAATGTTTAATTTCATTGTCAGGAATATAGGTTAAAATTGTACAGTCATGTGACATTTTCTCTTGAAATTACTTTAATCATCATGAGAGGAAAAACTGACTAAGAAAACAAGTCAAAAAAGAAAGACAAATAAACTAGATAGTTTTGCACACTTGGGCTTAAAGATACGTTGTTATGCTTTGTTTCGACTTCATTCTATGGAAAAAATAAAGACAAAATAATTTTTAGAGCAGAATAGGAAGATGAAAATAAGGATCAAAAGGTGGGTATTAGTGAAGAAAATGTAGTTGAAATATTTTGCTGATATATTATACTGATCATCTAAGACTGCTAAGTAAACTCCCTCGTAAAAGCTTCTAGCATCTCTCACGTGTCACTTTAAACTCCTTAAGAGTAACTCACTCTACCATTACAGAATCAGAGTCGTTCAGGCTAGAAGAGACCTCTTGAGATCTTCTAGTTCAACTGTCCCCTGCTCTAGAAGGGTCAGCTAGACCATGTTGTGCAGGACCATCTCCAGCTGGGTTTTGAGTATTTCAAAGAATGGACACTCCACATCCTCTCTGGGTTACTTATGCCAGTGTTTCACCATCCACCAGTAAATAATTTTTTTTTAAAAGTTTTTTTGTGTTCAGTTGGATTTTCATGTCTTTTAATGGAGCCCTGTCAATGGGCACTGCTGAGAAGAGGCTAGTTCCCTCTTCTCTGTTCCCTCCCATCAGGCATTTATACACATCAATGAGACTTTCCTAAGGCTTCTTTTCTCCAGGATGATGAATCCCATCTTTCTTTGCCTCTGGTCATAGGAAAGATGCCCCTGTCCCTTACTCATTTTTGTGGCCCTGCACAGGGCTTGCTCTGGTAAGTCCATGTCTTTCCTGTACTGGGGAGCCCAGAACTGGACCCAGCACTTCAGATGCTGTGTCAAGAAAAGAGATCATCTCCCTGGACCTGCTGGTAATGCTTTGCATAAAGCACGCCAGGAGGCTGTTGGCTTTCTTTACTGTGAGGCATCATTGCTGTCTCATGGGCAGAATGTTGTCCACTAGCACTCCAGATCCTTCTCTGCAGTGCTGCTTCCCAGCCTGTCAGCCCCATGGCAGTAATGTTGTATTGTGGAGTTCAGCTTCAAACTCAGAAGGAAAAATGTTCTTAGAAACAGGAGAGTGCATCACTTCTGTCTTGTAAAGTGAAATTAGAAACAAGACTTAAAGCTTGATGTCTAAGGAGAACATTGTTAGAAAACACTCACTAAAGTTTCCACTGGATTTTATTTTCCACATTTTAATAGGAAGCTCTTTCTTGTGCATTGAACCAACTTGTCAAGGTTGTACTTTGCAAGACCATATCTGTGCTATGTTCCCTTGTCTGCGAGGGAAGGTACTAAGTACATACTGTTTACCCAGAAGAGGTACCTGAGAAGCTGGGACAGAAATCCTTTGCCACCCTTCACAATTAACTGTAGTTACATCCCCTCACAGACTTAGTTTTGATCATGGAAACAGTGTGAAGAAAGCTAACACTTCAAAATCAGATTTCACCAAACTTCAAAGCCTATTTTTCTGATCTTTTGGGGACAGAAGAACTGACGGAATGTCAGTCATTTGGAGTTGAAACCTGTGAAAGAACTGGAAAGGAAATTTTAATTCTTACAAATCTAAAGATGAGCTTTTACCTTTCTGTAAATCTCCACTTGACCAGTACACTGTTTCACCTTGGCAAGAATCCAAATCGCAGTTTTTTGCTTTCTGTTGCTAACATGCCCCTGATTATATTCATGATGTCAGGTTGCTTTCTACAGTGAGAGATGAAACTGATACTAAAGACCAACAACAGTCCAGGAAGGCTGAGCTGCAGAAAAAAACTCATATAGTTATGTTCCTGCAGCAGCTTATGATAAAAAAGTGCAGTAAAACAACAGTACTGTCATTGCATAATGTTTACCTCATTGTCAGAATTTGTGTTATTTTCCTTTTCCTAGAATTTTATATTGAGCTAAGACCAACTGTGGCTAAATATTTTTAAAGAAAAACAACAAAACCAAACCCACAAACCACTAAACAGGACAAACCTTTAGTCCAATAATGTTGATTTAGCTCCTACCTCAAGAAAATGGGTTATTTTAATAAGTATTAATAAGTTGAACAGGAACGGAAAATTGTTTATTACTTCATTTTTTAATCTTTTATCTCTTAGGGTGAACACTTCATCCTACAATGCCTCAATCAGCTATGCCTGATTGAAAACAGTGAAATGAAAGATAAATAGTTCCAAATTCAGTATTTTATCTCCAGTGACCATGAGATGATTTACAATTAAATCAGTTCAGAGAAATATTTTATTCTTTCCATTAACACCACACTTTCTCAAACTGAGAAGGCCTGGTCCTGCTCCGTTTTCATGCTCAGCTACGTATTGCTATCCTCTTTGGCTGTATATAATTCCAGCAAGCCCTTTCACTTTAACCTGGGTGTTTCATAATCAGAATCTATGTTTTACTGTGTCTGTCAAAACTACTTTACTGTTTGTCATTCAGTGCATGCACAAAAAACTTTCTCTGACAAAGGTGTCTCCAGTTCACAAAATCCAAGTAAGCTGGCTGAATAACACGAGAAGAAAGAAGAAGTCTAGAGATCTGAGTCTGAAATTGGAGCACAGAGAAAGATAAAAAATTTGAGCTCCAAAAAGACTGGAAGCAACTGCAAAAGCAATAGAAATTGTGGAAGATGTTGGACTCATACATGCATTACAACAGCAATGATGATAAAAAGGTATTACACTAGGGCACACTGAAATCCATGATGCACTGTTTCACTAGACCTGTCACAGACCTTCTACATGGAAATAGCACTGGTGTTTCCAGCTTCCTATCAGCATAACCGGCTAAGATCAATGAAAAAACTCCTAGGATAACTTCCTGACTTCCAAATGGAAAAAATGTCTTCTGTTCTGACTACCTTATTCCTCAAAGAATGTTTTAATTTTGTACCTTGTAGTAAAATTTCAGATTAAGAGTAATTAAGTAAGGAGTAAAAGGCAGAACTGAAACAACTGGGCCCTCCTGATGGCTCATTACACATCTCCCATCTAAGCTCTGTTTCTCAAGTCTCCATCTGTCAAACAGGTGATGCTTCCCTGCTTGAGTGGAATGATAGTTTTCAAGAATGATGTTCTATAAAAAATCATTTGAGGTCTTCTAGGTGAAGACATGAAAGCACAATGTACTTTTTATTCCTAAATAAAGTGGCTTTAGTAGGTGCTTTGCTCCCTTTGATGCATTTTTCTCTTCTACATGCTGTCTTCTCATTTTATTCTCACAGCAAAGCAAACTGGCATCTTTTGTGTTCTCCCAGCAGAGCCTTAGATTGGACTGGGAATTGAAGGCATTTTGAGAACTAACTTTTATTTTTCTTTCTGGGTCAGTAGACCAGAGCTTTTTTACATCTAACATGTATTATCGCTTCAGAATTCCCCTTACCAGACCCATCATCTGCCACTGCCTTATTGATTGACATTTCCTATCCATTTCCAGGACAGATACCCAAGTGATCCAAATCTTTTTGCAGCAGACTAAAGAATATTATGGTATTTTTTAAAAGATACCTTTACCAACTGTCCTATTTGTCCACCTGTATAGCGTGTGCAGTATTACTGCTTGTATAGAAAAAGAGACATCTATTGAAATCAAATGACACAGTTCATAGAATGAATGACCCACTAGGCTAGTTAGATGCAGTGACTTTTAGTGCCAGGCATTAAAAATCACTTTTTTTGTACATCAGCTTGTGACTGCTGCAACTGAAGGTCTAAAGCCTCAGAGCTTTCTCATAGAGATTATGCCCTAAGCAGGGCTGATCTGTTGGGCTGACAGACAGGAATTATATTCTTTTCAGGGGAAAAAATAAGTAAAATCGCAAGCCCCTCTACTCATTCTCTCGCTCTCGGTATCTAGTCTTTCCTTCTGCTTTTCTGACTCTCTGTTGCTACCAGAACTGTTTGTAGTGATGCCGGGAAGTTCCAAATAAATAACTCAATAGCCGAGGTGATTATTAAGCAGGTATTTGTTTATTCACCGCTGCGTGCGTGGGAGATCACTCCTCCTAACACGCACACCTACTGAGCACTTTACTAGAAATTTATATGGTACAAACATACATATTCATGGGAAGGACATATATGTTCATGAGATTTCTAAGAAGAGGTGGGATATTTCTCGGAACACGACCACTCCTCCTTGCGTCTGCGCACTATCTCTTGGTGGTCTTCACTGAGGGTCTTAAAGATGAAGGCTCAAAGTCTTCCTCTAGGTTGAACTTTTTACCTCATTCCTTGGAGTATGCGCAATGTCTTCAAAGCAATTATTTAGGCCACAAAAGCAGATCTAACCAGTATACTTCCTTATCTTAGCTACAACACTAATTCCTATTGACTACGTCTGTTGGAGCAAGGACAAGTTTACCAAGACACATAGTTTCATACTCCCAATGTCAGCTTTCTTATTCCTTCTAAGCCCTTTCTTTGACAGTTTCTCATTATCAATTCCCCCCTCTCTCTGTTACTTCTGCAAATTCTTTGCACTTCTACAATTCCTCATTTTCATAAAATACTATCCTGTCTCTACTTAATGTTTTATCTTACTTCCTTTCCACTCCTCATAGGTCATAGTGGAGCGTTTACAACACCAAAAAGAACACTGTATTAATACACGTTAGTAACACCAACAATCCTAAAGCCAAAATTGCTATAAACAACTGTCTTAACCATGTAAAATTTGGAAGCCAGGAGGTTAATTTATACAAATTTTCATT
>NW_009597339.1:0-10595 GCF_000690535.1 Cariama cristata
GGGCTCGGCCCTCCCGTGGCCGCCATGACGTGGCTGAGGCGCCCCAAGAGCCAGCCTGGCCCCAGCGGGTTGTTGCAGAAAAGCCTCAGCCCTGGGGGCTCGGCTGCTTCCCTGGCCTCATGTCCAACAGCTCATCCTCTCCAGGTCAGTGTTCCCTCTTCTGTCTGCCTTGCTTGGTGTGTGACTGGGGCTTTCTCTGTATTCAGGTATTACGTGCGAATGGGTCAGCGTCCCTACAACAGCCCCAAGGGGCCGGCTGTCCTGTCTTTAGTCGTTCTTCTCTGCCTCACCCATGTTCGTACCGTGTGTGTGGTGAGGTGCAGGGGTGCTTTTACCTGAGGATGATGGAGCCCATCTCAACCAGAGGCACAACCCCGCTCAGGCGTGTTTCCCCCTTAAGCCCAGGCTGGACGCGAGCCCCTGGGACCAGGCCCCCCACCACAAGCCCTCGCAAAGAGGAACCCCATGGCTCTTGCTCCATAGTGGGTGCTGGAGGAGGGGGTTACCTCCACCCAAAAAAACAGGAGAGCCGTCGCTGGTCAGGATGCCACTGTGGCTCTGTGTCACTTCTGTTCAAAATGCCTCCACTGACTGCTGAGTCCCCGTTGTCTGTGACTTCTTGGAGCCTGTCAGTTAGCTGGTTCTGCGTCCATTAAACACATGCCTTACTGATATCAAATAGCGCAGGTATTTTACTCTGAGTGTCATGTAGTGCTAAGCCTTGCAAGTGTTTATTACATCTACACCGTTACTTTTACCAGCTAAGCCTGTCATCTCATCAAAGAATTTTCGACAAGACCTGTTTCCAGGAAACTACAGCAGTTATGCATCTAGGCACTTTTGAAAACATGCCAGGTATCTATCTGAATCTTTGTGCACCACATACCTATAAAATCTGGCTTTCAGTCTCCTATTAGAGTAGAGTTTCAGATCTACAAGTAGTAATTTTATCTTTTTTTATCTTTTTATTGCTGATCCTCTAAGAATCCATTACCTGAAAAACAAAATGAAACTATGATTTAAGTGCATCAGCATCTTATCCCTATTTTTAATTATGGATAACCTGCTGGAAGGCGTTGTATGTTAGACATTTATTGCATTCTGTTTATACAATATAAAAGGCTGCTGAGGTAACTAATTAAAAAAAAAATATGCTAAAAGCCGAAAAAAAAAAAAAAACCACCAAAAACCCAGCCTTATATCATCTTTAGCAAGTGGTTTGAAACTGCCTAAAAGTGTTTTCTACGTGGGTTGACTCTGAACAAATCAGAAGGAAGCATTAATTCTAAAATACATGTTAAAAAAATAGCTGAGAGAAGCATATAGTACCTGAAGTTTATGATGTAGATTAGGATGAATTAAACCATCATCTTCAAGGTATTTGACCACATGAATAACTTCAACTTGGTATTTCATTATAGTTTAGTAACCCTTTAAGTCACGCTTAATTTCTTATCACTCCTGAAATATTTCTTTAATTCCCATTCAGTGATTGATGTGTTACAATTCAGTGTGTTTGCAAAATGTATTTTTCAGTCTTGCTAGGCCAGACCGAAAAAAAAAAAACAACCCTGGCATTTAAGTTCAGAACTGCAAACTTGAGACCCACTGTTCAGCCAGCACCTCGTGTTTCTGGTTTCTAAAAGCTACAGATTTCTCTTTCAGGAGCCGTGGTGCAGCTGCAGGAGTATCTGGTGGGTAAAAAAAGACCATTTGAGACCCAGAAAATACATATAGGGGGTTCCATTTGAGAACATGAGAAACTTGCCACATGGTCACAAGGCAGTGTCCAAAGGCAGCTGCACTTTCAACTATACCCCTTTCTTCTAAAACGAAGCGCTCCTAGCCCATAGGCTTCTGTGTAGTATCTTTGTACAAACAGAACTGGAAGATGTAAGAGCCGTTTTCCTCCGCAGCCCGAAGTTGCTCAAACTCGGATTTCTCAGCTTCTAGGACATTTTTGTAGGGGAAGAAAGAGGCAAGAAGGAGCAGGATTGTACAGCCTGACGGTTAGGACACTCGCTGAATGCTGGGTCTCATCCTTCCCGCCATCATCCTTTATGAAGCCTATATTAAACAGTCATTGCATAAAATGCAGACAGGGACCTTCAGACAGGTTTGGGACCAACAGCAACCTCACTTCCCCTCTGGCTGTGTCTGAAAAGAGGGGAGTGAGCTCTCTAAAAGAAAGGATCTCTCTGCTTCATCTGGCAGGCCTGCATGTGCATTTCCTATCAGCGAACAAAGTACCTAAATGTTGCAACTGTGCTGCATGAACAGAAAAAACAGTCTCCTGTGCATTTCATGCATGTACGCTCCTGGTTTTTTTTGTTAAGCAAATGGTGTACTTTGTAATAGTATTTTCCTAAGAAACGGTTCTCTTTCAGTGCCTAGGCCTTTAAAAAGGTTGAAAAATGTTTCTTGTCATTGAAGCCTCTTCTAGTGAAAAGAGTTCTTCCTAGGCTTTATAAGTAGCAGGTTCCCCATTGTAGCACTAGATGTGCTTATTTTGTGCGTGGCTTTCCCCTGCAACAAATGCCTGTCTTCCCTGTAACAGCTCACAGTCTTTGCCAAGCGTATTTCTACGCTTTATATCCAAATACCTCCTGGGGATTTCATCATGCAAGACCTACAATATTTTCAACATAAATTTAACATAACCTAGAGCTCTAGCTTTTTCTATTGAGATGCTGTACCAGCTGATTTGGAAGAATGTGATTGAGAAGAGGGGTTTGCAGCTATTAAAATGAAGTGGTTGGAAATCTGGCTTTTCATTGCTGCTTTCCATTTTTGTTGCCTAAGATCTCTTTTGGAAAAGTCACATTTTAACCAAATAAAGTCTCTTCATTAATTTTTTTTTTACGCAGTTTCTAGGTGTATTTAAACCATATGGGTACTGTGGATGAAAGATGTCAGGTTTGCAGCCAGTTAGTTTAATGCCTGCAAGTATAAATACTTTTTAATTTCCTTTATACGTTTCAGACTCTGCAAATTCCCATAGGGAGGACAAATCTACTTTAATCAATAAATACAAAACAGCAGAAAAAATCATTACCACCTGCTACTATTCCATCAGTTTCATTTCCTTCCTTAAGAGACTTCAGTGTCCATCTGCGTAGATCTCCACCTTTGAGTTCAGCCCATAGCTAAAGGTTTCTAATAGTTCTGATAGAGCTTTCATTTTAGTTTTCACAGTTTTTCTTGTTTCCCTGTTTGTGCTCTCTAATAGCTCAAAACACCCCTTTTGACTGACAAGGAATTTGTAAACTTGCATCTTTCTCATTATGCACTGGGTTTGGACTCTTCTTCCTTTAGAAAGCTCTTCCTAAACATTCCTAAACATAAGCTCTTCCTAAGCTTTCCTTATGTTGCTGATTTCCATCCTTTGGCAACTCACTGCCTCTGTCAGCGGTGACTATATTGCAGGAGAAAAGACTAAATATCCACATAAGATGTGGAAAGGAAACATCTGAAATGGCAGTGTTAGAACTTGACCCAAGTAGTTTTTCTTTTTTCACTTCTTATCTCCTTTTTCCACAGTGTCCATCATCATTTGTTTATCATTAGTTGGCTAATTTAGGGTTTAATTGTTCTTGAAAGGAGATTTTGGACAGAGGAGAGCTGTGTTAACATGATTCAGGGAGAATCAATACAATCATGCATTTCTGTGGTGTATGCTCTCAAAGCTTCCTTTATTTAGAAATCATACTGACCTGCCTGTGATGTTCTCCTCTAATTCTGCTGGAAGAGGTGGCAGCAGCCATTGCTTCAAACCATTCCCACCCCATCAGTCTTCATTTGAAGGAGTGGGGGATGCATATTGATAGTTGTAATCGCTTCTCTGGCACAAGGGAGGCTGAGTTGTAAAAAGTAAGCACTTTTGTAATGCTGATAGAGAAAAGAATTTCACTGTGTCCTCTGGTCAAGCTCTCTTAAGCCCACAAAAGAAAATTACTACTATCTGTCACTTAAATTTTGAATGGACACTGAATCACAGGTAAGGAACAGTTAATGTGGCTGAAGGCTGGTGGAATAAGGGTGCTTTTGAACCTGTACCCCATAATGCATATTGTTATCTTTGTTTAAGTACATGCATTTAATACCTGGATACTAACATGATGAACATTTGTAATATATGCTACGCAGCCTGTGTAAAAAAAGATGCAAATCCTCCTTTTTTTTCTCCTTTAATAGAATTATCTGCAAAAGAAATTAGAAATTTCATAACCTTTTCACATCTTTGGTGTATGCACAGGAAAAAATGATAGGGAACAGTTACTTTGATGAAAACACACAGATAATTTCTAAAGAAAAGTATTTGGTATGTACAGTATATGCCATCTGATGGTGTTCTAATTTTGTTGAAGTGTGCTTAAACTGAAAATAAAAAACCCCTTAGATATACCTGATTAACAGTGGAACAAATGGTTTTGCTACACACGCAGGGGTTACTGTTTAAAGGTTGGCCTTTTCGTACAACTGGAGGGCAACAGTTCTCATTAGCTTTAGAGAGCAGAGCAACCCATTTTAAACATGATAAGCATCTCTTCCAGAGACAAATGCTTGCTCCTGGAATAAAAACGAATATTAGGATATTAGTGTACTGGCAAGCTAAATATCTAAAAGAAAAATCCACCTGGCTCAAAATAGCAAGCAAAATTTCTCTACATTAGCAGGAAAGAAGAAATTGCCTGGTTTGGTGGAATAGATACTGAAAAAGCCAAATGAATCCTATGTCTGAATGAACTGTATTTTGATTTACGTTTAAGATTCTGTTGGATCTTCACTGAGTGCCTTCACATCGCTTCTTCTCGAGGACCAGAAAGATAACATACAGAATCTCTTTTTTGTTAAGACAGACTGTTTGGAAATAAATTAGAAAGGCCTGAAAGGAAGAATGTATCTGTATGCTGTGTGCGATCACTAATCGTGAGAGGGGGAAGATGAATGAACCAAAACAAAGATATATTTTTTTGAAGATGTTAAATCAGTAGTGTGCAAAAGGGGCAATTAGTAGTATTTTCCTAAGAGCAATTTAGATTAAATTGCTGCTGTATGCTATTTTTGGTGCACGCCTGAGCTGTCTCTAAAGCAGTTTTAAGAAAGCATATATTCTGTTAGCCTGCATTTTTGAAACCAAGGTAGAAAAAGGAGAAAGACTGTAGCCTGTTGCAGGCGTATCGCTCTAAACATTCATGTGCTATTAATAGATTAAGTGGGCAGGAATTTCCTACCCACTGCAGTTTCTCTCTATTTTATTGTTTCCACTGGTTGTTAATTTCTGTTTTCTGACATTTCATAATACATGCTCCCAATAGCAGGAAGATAGGTTTTATTTTTCTTTTTAGACAGAATTAGTGTTAGCTTACAAGGTAAACAACTCAGCAAAACTTTCCCTTTGTCTCCGTGCCTCAGGTCTCTTATCACATTCAATACCATTCCATTGAGCATTATCTTCATTAGTTTAAACTCTGGGTTTTCTTTTGATGCAATGAAAGCTCTGCACTCAGACTCCCTGCGGTTCTTAAAGATGGCTCATGCCTTTGGCTTCCCCTGTGCCTGTTTGCTGCTGGAGCTAGATGATTTGGATATCTGTGCCACCATATTCAGAACATTATACAACAGACATTAAGACTTAGTCGTATCTTCTCCATGGACAGGAAGTGGTAATGGTGGTCCTTTATACTAAATTCATTTATGGTAGTCCATCTTATTGCTTTATGATGTTACATCAGCAGTCCTGCTTATAGCGATGACCACTTTGTGTGTACAAAAGCTAGAGACTTTGCATTTCATAGTCTTCTTGTGTACCTCACCATTCTGACTCACCAAAAGGATTTAGCAAGTTATTGGTAGAATCCCAATTACCTGGTTTCTTTCTTCCTTTTCAGAAAGATGTGACTGGCATGATGACCACCCATCAAAACCTGTCTCATGTTGAAATACCTTCCGTGCTTTGAATTCATAAAGCTAGCGTACTGTCAGCACTGCTCAAATCTAGTCTGGCTATCTTCTTATCAAGGTCATTGACTGCATAAGAAGTGACCTGTGTTTGAGATGGAGCATAGTACAAGGCCGAGTTGTTCTCAGTATAATGTCAGTATTTCCTTGACTGGACAGGTTAGGCTAAATTCAAATTAGTAGAGCATTTGTGTTGCTAAATGTGTTGGAAAAGTAGTGGCTTCAGGCTAGATCCTTAAAAACAATAAACACTTAAATGGGACTATTAAAAAGGCAGTTGCAGGGCTAGAAGTATACCTGGAAGTCTACCAAGCCTTGAGTGCTTTCAGTTTTCAAAACAAAGACCACAAACATCTACCATTAAGAAGACGTTTCAAGCTGTGTCTTGGAAAGCACCAAAACACGAGATGTGTTTTTTACAGGTTACTACTGGCACCACTGAACACACTAGCTCATTAAGAGTTTGGACATGTCTGACCCTCCGAATTGCACTTGTCATGCTGGGTGCCCTGTGCAGATCTACAGATCTGCTCCTTGGACTGGATGTTCAAGTTTCTTTATGAGTTCCGTCATTGATTTCCTTTATGCCTTAAGGCAACATTCAGATTCCTTTTAAACAGTTTTAAGTAGTGGAGGAGGGAAAGCAGAGGTTTGTTTCCTTTTCTTGATAAACTTCACGATGCAAGTAGTGGTGGAGGAATTAGACAATGTTAGTGATAAATAATGGTCTAACTTTGGTGTCTGAGAGCTCTGCAGTAAAGAAAACCTGCCCATATGCACTGGGGGTGGAGAGAGAAGGTTTTATAACAGATTTAAAATTAGAAAACAAAATGGCCTGATTAACAGCAGTAGGAAGAGTTCTGCAGAGGATGAGGGGAAAAATTAACGGATGACATTCAAAGGCAGCTGTGAAGTATGAGAAGCTGCAGCACGCGGAGGTAGTCAAATCTAGCAGTACAGAGAGTTCTGAATGATCTGTAACGCTGGAATAAATCAGACAGTCTGGGTGGGGGGGACCTTTCAAGTGGTGGATCATCTCTAAAAGGTGGATCACCTCTGCTTAGAGAGATGGTAAACCAGTAGATTCCATCCTGAGCTAGTGCAATATATTAGTATTAGAGGCAGGTGTTATGTAGGGGATGCGTACAAAAATATTTCAAGCAAACTGACAATGATTTTGGCACACGCTGGGCTTTTTTGGAAACAAAGTGAGCCCCTCCATTTTATACTTCAGAAAGCAAATGTAATTCAGCTATTGCTATCTCCATCTGCGAATGTATCTCTCCATACCTTCCACTTACCTTGAAATAAGGGAAGACTAGAGACCCTTGACAAATGTGCTTTCTAATGGCTAGATTCTGGACACGTGGTGCAGGGAGTCTGGAGAGGCTGTGTTGCAGAGCTGCATTAAAGGAACGCTTGATGCCTCGGTCAGGATCCTTACAGAGGCTTTCCCCCAGCCAACTTTCCTGTCAAGGATCCACTACAGCAACAATGTGGACTGCATTCTTTCTTCTCGTTGCCTGGACCTACGCTCACTGTCAACAGCACAAAGAGACAACATAGCATGCCCATCTACAGGTTGTGAGAGGAAAGTTGCAGGTGGTTTTTGAGCCAAAACAGAATGTACACAGACAAAGGCCTCTCCATTTCTAAAAAGATGATGGCCTCCAGTGGATAGACCCTCTACTGATAAATTCTGTCTTTGTAGCAGAACTGTAGGAAGAAGAGTGTTTTTCTGTGGTCGACCACAGTCTGGCTTCTAGCGAACTGTTCTGATGCATGTGGTTGAATGGAGTCTGCCTCTCTGAAGAGAAGTTCTCCCTGCTAATGACAGGAAAAAATCATACAGATTTTTCATTATAGGTATGACTAAGTAAAATGAGAAAGTAGATCACTAATTAGAGAATACTGAAGGCTACTACGAAATTACATCTGTTCTTGATTTCCTTTAAGGCAACCCTATCTAATACCTAAATATGGACCCATTCTAATCAATTTTCTTGGTCATGAGCATATTCCTCCTTGATATCCAGTATTATTACTTTTTGATTCATAAAGAAATATCTATTTCAATTATGCCGGCTATGAAATTAAAATTATATGCATCCAGCCATTTCTTCCTCCCCTTGGAATCTCCCTGTCCTTTCCTTCTCCTCTTTTCTCTCTGGTAACATCTAAATTTCATATATTAATGCTCATACAACTTGATTAAGAATTTAGAAGCTCTTTTTGCCCCCAAGTTACTTGAAGAAACAATTCAGTTGGTGCTGATTCACAGAGGGAGATAGACTTGATTTCAACCAAGACACGTAAATAACTGATCCCAAGGCTGAATGAAAGCACTGACAGATTTTACACAGTTTATGTAGTTCTGCTTTTCTTTTGCTTTAACCTGTGTTAAAACAAAAAATGAGAGACATGATTTTTTGGTGGGGAATAAAGACAAAAAGTAGGTACTTCCCTCTGCATTTTTTTTTCCCATGGAAGGCGCTCTTAATTGCCATTCATTAACTCCATCGTTCATTCAAATGCATTTAAAAAGTTTGCCTTTTCTGTGGTGCATTTACACCACTTTTTCATCTCTATTTTATGATTTGTAGTACTATTTTATGAAGAATCAATAGAATACTAGTGCTTACCTTTGAATATCCCAATGTGTTCAGTTTATATTGTGACTATTTTTCCATTTGGACTTTTTTTCATCAGATAGCCTCTAAACTCCAGTCGTGATCAGAGATTCAGTTGTATATATTAAGTCATTGTTCAGCCTATCTTACCTTCTGATTTAATTTATTACTTGATAATCAGAGCAATTCTTATGTGGCTTAACACACTTAGTTGAGATGAGATACTTAATTCTTCAGTAACGTAAAAGATTTTGGTATTTAAATGAAATCCTGGTTTAATGCCAGTAACTTGTATAAGAATGTTCACATTTTTATGGTGAACATATATATGAGTAATTTCTTTAATTTTTAGACATTGAACATTTTATACAATGACCATAATTACTTTGGGTATTAATGTTGTTCCATACATTTGGCAAAGATGCTTTTCGTTATGCACATTTAACTTTGGCTTGTCATTTGCAAACTCAGTTTTTGTATTTTGGTTTTGTATTTTGTTCCGCTCCATTCTGTCTGCATTAATATGCTGCTGTGACCAAACCATGTTTTTGAGCTTTTTGTAGGTTATTTTGAAGATTTTATTATTATTATTATTACTACTAGTAATAGGTCTCAACTCATAGTTACTCTTTAGGAGCAGGCTGTTGAAGAGCCATTTTAAAAAGTGTGACTTTTTCAGATAGCCTGTCATTCTTTGTATTTTTCAGAAGAATTATTTTTATTACTACTGTTTCTTTTTAATTTTGTAGTTTTCCATGTTAAAAGGGTACAGAGGAGTTTGGCAGCAAAATATGCCATGTTCAACTCAAGTGATTTTTTTGACTTTTTTTTTTTTTTCTGATTAGTGTAACTGGTTGTTTTCAGGCCTTCTGGCTCAGGTTTGCTGATGTTTCTCTGGTATGTGATGTTTGGTTCCTGAGTTTTAGTGCTTGAAGGAATTACACCTGAGGAAAGGTGTCTCAGGCCACTGGAGATGGGACTGCAAATGTAAACCAGTACTGTAACTCACTGGGAGAGAATTGCAGCTGTTGTCTTTCACAGTCTTAATTTCTATAATACATGTGAATGTCAACACACTTTAAATAAAAGACACTTGCTTTGCTTAGTATTGAGTAACTTTTTCACTAAAACCTTTAAAGCACTTGAGGAAAGAAACTGATACCATCTATTATCTACATCTACTTAGAAGTCCATTAAAACTGAAGGACACGTATGTAACCTCACAATGTGTTTAAGTATCAGGAGAATGTAGCGTGAACATATATAATTTGCTTAGCTGTTGTGATGAAGACGACAAGGTGTTTGGAGGAAGCTTTATTACATAATGTGCATCTTTATAATTTGATAATGATTTCACCACAGAATATTAATCAATATTGTAGACATCAGTACTCCAAAGCAGTAATGACCTCCATGCATTGATTCTCTAAACGGCAATTTCTCATTTTTGCTGTAAATGCTGTTTTTAGATGATTGCGTTAAGCACAACTGTAACCAACATCAAGGTGATCATAACGTAGCGAGTCTCGCATTTCTTAGGAGGTAAATCCATACCTCGGTCACGGGTGACGTGGAGGGTTTGGTTTTTTTCTTCTGGGAGCGACGTTCTGGTGTGTGGTGACCGCCGTGCCGTTGCCCGCCCGTGGTACCTCCGCGAAGGTCACCCCTATTTCATCACTTGCCAGCAGCTCAAGCTGAACCGAACTCACAGTGTACTTTTTCCTTCCTACCTCATTTGTTTTCTATTTTGTGAAACTGCATAGGAGATATTTTACCGTCTCTGGGTGGCATTTCCGTGGCTCATACAGTATTACTCAGGTAGAAGTCCTTAATCAAAGGTGACAGCAACGTCAAGTACGAATAGAGAAGCCTGCTGGGGAAAACAAGCCTTTTGTCGTCGTAAGCAAGCCAGGGCCAACCCCCTCTTTTGGAATAAGGTATGAATTTGGATGAGCAGGCGGTGTGAATGCCCGGGGGGGGGACGAGCCGCCCGCCGGGGTCCCG
>NW_009597339.1:10626-84229 GCF_000690535.1 Cariama cristata
CCGCCCGCCTCAGGCGGCAGGTGGTGCTCGAGGAGAAGTGACGGGGCTGCTCCCGCTGGCGGTCCCATCCTCGGCTGTTCCGTGTGTTGTTTCTTTCCCCGGCGGGATCTTTGGGGTGAGAATACTGCAGATTGAGTGGGGTGACTTCAGGGTGGCGAGGGGTGAGAGGTGAAACGGCAGTGGTTCTCCGGACACCGTTTGTGAGCGCCGGAAGGTGGGAAGGCCACCTGGTGCGGTGGGAGAGAAGGGAGGGCGCAGGCATTGCCCAGGGCAGTGCTGCTTCAGAGCGGGTTTGGTTTAAAGAGCACTGCCAGCTTGTGTGCTGCCGATCTTGTTGCTAAGCGTGACTGAAAGCCTTACGTCTTCAGAAACCTGTGTGATTAATTTAAAGAAAATGCGAAGGTAAGGCCTCCTGGTTGACTGAGAGGAAGAGTTACGTACACAAAGTTTGAATTCTAATTAGCCAGCTGTAGTGGAACATAATGAGATTTCTTTCTGCCTAAGAACTTGTTGATTAAATAATGTAGTACAAATGCGTACAACTGAATTTATATTAATATTATTCACATTCTTTCAGGGTTAGAAGTAAAATTGCAAGAATTCCTTCAAAACCACTGATCCCAGTTGTTGTTCGGTGGCACAACACGAGAAAAGAGAGTAATCCATGTTAGTTTTATTAGTGGGCTGCTTTATGGTTTTGTTTCCTTCTTCTCTCTCCATCCTCTCCAGAGAAGCGCTTCCTTGGTACAGTGTCAGGTGCATTTGCATATCCTCAGCAATAAAAATAGGGATGAAATGTGCAAAAACTTGCTTAGTTAGTGGAGATCTCCTCACATGATTTTACTTATAAACACATTCATCACCTGTAAAATCAGTCTTTATATGGGCACTGAAGGATAAAATGAAAAGAAGCTGCTTCTTCATGAAGTTAATTATTTCCCCAAGCTTTGTAGCTTTCTGATACTACCATACACAGAGCAATTATTCTGAATTGACAATGTTTACTGACAACAGGAGTACTGCTAATCTACTGTAGTAGCTGCTTTAGAAAATATAAGACATATTGAAATAAGAGAAATCCTGCATGTGTTTTCCTTGAAGGAGGGTGTGTCAGTACCGGCAGAAGTAAACTGATAATATTGAGCATAGGCGTAATCTGTTTCAAAACTCTAAGGCTGGGAAATGGTGTACGTAGCACTTTCTGCACCATGGTTAATATAATAGCTGTTACCCTCAACTAAAACGTGACTTGGCATTGGCAGAACCAGGTGCCCTCGGGCTCTGTAAGAATAAGGTCATGACTGGCTGCAGTTCTACACAGGCACCGGTTCTACAGTGCCTAATATCTGTACGTACTGTATGAATGCATAGTTCTGTGCAACCTACGTTTCAAGGCCACATCTGAAAAAGATTTTTATAAGATTCTTGGCAGGGGAAAAGATGCATTTCTAAAATTCAGTAAGGCAGCTTTGAAGTAGGATGTGCGAGAGGTGGCACTGAGTTGAGATTCCCCTTTGCGAATGTAAAAAATTATAATGGGCAGAACGAATCCTCCGCCTGTGATTTATGCTCTTCTTTTGGAAGGATTCTTGACCTTTTTCCCATGAGAAGAGCCTAAGAGGCTTCATAGTCTGCTCTGCTTTTGGGGTAGACCTATTACAGCTTTATGCTTGCTTCTTCAGCAATGTCTTGCAACATCCTACTTGTTTACTTGAGAGAGGTGCTGGGAAGATATTTGTGCTGAAATAAATATTGTTTAAATGTATCAGAATTTGTGAGGGAAAAAATTCAAACACACCTGTGAAATTTTTTTTTCCAAACATTTCCTGAAAATCATCTTTTTTTCCTCTGACAGGTACACTTGCACAACCCTTCTCAAAATAATTTTTTTCTTAAATCATTTCAGCAATCGTTCCTCAGAAAAGGAAGCTATGCTTACAAGGGAGAGAGGGAGGAGGGAATGCAAGTCATTGCTATAAAATTGATATTCTTTAACATGCTGACTTGTTATGACTCCAGTCTGCATTATATGATGTTTTTGTGGGCAAGATACTACACTATTAGTGCTGCATAATGCCAAGTGTAGTAGCACTCAAGCTTACCTAATGGAAAGGTTCCTTACCAAAGTGGGCTTTAAAAATGGCTGTATTATACATAAAGAATTGTAGGGGAGAGAGGTAGATGAGGAGAAGGGAATATGACATTGCTTTACCTCCTGAGATAAACTGGTTAGGTGGTTCCTAATATGCTGTCTGAATAACAAGAAGCCTAAACTTGGCTACAGTGTGGGCAAATATAAATCATTTAAAACGACAGAGGCTGTGGTTTTTATGTGTGTGTGGCAAAAAAAGCTGAAAATGAGTTTTCCTCAAATTTTACCTTAGATCCAATAGCAGCAGACATGACTGTTGCCTTGAAGGTTTAAAACTAGAACATGAGCACACTTAAAAGTATATATGACAGTGTCTTATGCCATGCCTCAATAATTTCTTGGAAAAATGTTATAATATTAGTCATGTTGTTTCTCTGGTCTGCTGTAAAGATCAATTTTTAAACTGAACTCCTTGTGAGTAGATTGAAGGTTTATGCCAGGTAGGATTTTCAGTGTTGGATGATTTAGCTGGTTGCTGTACGTTAATTTTAATAGAGGCTGTATGGCTCATCTTTAATGTCTGAACTGGGTGCGACAAATTCTGCGGGAAATGCTTGTAGAAAAGTGCAGATGAAATAGCCTGTTTAATAAAACAATAGGAAGAGACAACTGCAGCTAACAAGAGCCTTACCTGTTGGCAACCGTAACTTTGAATGGTGATTTTTAGCAAGGAAAAACTCGAGTGAGTTGTTTGTTTCTTTAATATTGAGCAGTCCTTAGAGCTACCCGTTCTGTGTTTCTTTTGAGTGTACTGATCACACTGAGTAAGCTTTTATTCCTTATTGGTATTCCAACTTCTGAATATCTTTAAAAGTGATCGTTGCAGAATTTATGATATTCAGTCACTGGGCTTGCCCTGAAGGACCCAGCTACTCTGTCATTTCTCCCTGTGAGTGCTGGTGTTACATTAGAAATAGAGGTCTGCTGCTACTGGTGAACTCTCTGTCTGTATGCTGCCCTGAACATTTTCAAACAAATGGAAAGCAGCAGAGCTATGTCTCCCTGTTTTCTTGCACTAGTCTACAATTTGAATTTCTTAGACTTGATAGAGACACGGCGGAGAAACCATGATGTGCTTTACTTTATGAAGTCCACAAACCAGGATTTTCTTCATGTTCTTATCGGATGTTACTAAGAGGCAGCCTGCCAAAGTAATTTGAAAATTTTGTGCAGTTGTCTGCAAGGGAAAGTTTTCCTGCTTTGTCTGACAGAAACATTTGGTATAGTAGGCTATCTGTTAAACTGCAGAATTTGTGAATACTTTCTAGGCTTGAATCCAAATGCATACCTTTGCTATTTAGGGTTGAGGTGGAAGGCAGGATCATCTTATATACCCACCCTGGAACCCTGTCTTTTGACCAAATCCTTTTGCTGAACAATGCTGAAACCAGAGCTAAGGTTGTATGTACAGTACTTAAATTCAATTATTTTGACATAGCCTAAGATGATTTGTATCCTGGAGCAAGCACAACACTAGCAGGTGCCACATCTGCATGAAGTACCCTGATGAAAGATGATGTTGTACCTCTGAAACACTGATGAATTCTCTACAGCATTCCTCTGAGCTAGTGCATTGTGCCTTTTGCTAGAAGGAGCAACAGCTCCAAAATGTTTCAAGTGTGTTCCACATCCAAAGTAAATTCTTCTCTATCCCATCTGCGACGCAGGTTCTGCTCTTGCTAATGCTGAAGGTAAACCGATAGGAAATTACGAGTCTGTGGATGTTCTCTTAAGATTGACTTCTGCCATGGGTTTGCAGCAGAAGAAAGAAAAGAGCCAAGGTCCTCTGATTTCTCTTCCCATATCTAATCCTGGAATTTGTCTTCCTTCTTTCCTTTAGCTTTATCTTTTCGGTGTGGAAGTATATCTTTTACTCTGTTCTTCCTACAACGCTGCTGTTTTTGATAATGAGATTGCCACAGGAATCTGAACGTGCTTTTAATCAGGTGCAATATTATTTTTATCCTCCTCTTGAAAGCTGATTCTGCATTAATTTTGCCTACATTCTTCCAGAAATCATCAGCCTCTTCTAGAACATGTTGACCTATTTATAAACCAATAAAACTCTAAATGAAAGATGCCTAACACATCATGAAGTGACTCAGACTGTCCTATTACTTTTCTCAGTTGTGCATATAATTCTTCCCTTTTAAGCATACAGCTTCTGCATGTGGATCTTTCAGGTGACTATAGACTTGAAAGATTCAGAGATCAGAAAAATCAACCTGGTTCAATCTGTTGTATTAGCAGAATAAGTATGGTTTAGGTTTAAAATCATGAGAGCCTCTCAGGATCCCTTGTTATAAACATACATAGGAAAGAATTTGGATCCTTTTAATATTAGTCTTACTAAATCAGACTTCAGATCCAGCAAATCTGTAAATGACAATCTAATGCAATAACAATAATCTGAAGTATATTTTAAGTTTGAGATACTTCTGTGCAATTGAACACTAGTTGTGGTTATCCTGTTGGATTCCAGTCTCTGCTGCAATTAAATATTCTCTCTCGTATAGTCCAAACTCTTTTAATTTCTTTTTTCCCCTCTTTTGTTTTAAACTGAATACCCATAAAGGAATGAAGGAAAAACTAGTCTTCAACCTTTAACATGTACGGAGACTGAACCTGAGATTTCAATGGTGGTAGATAAGGAGTCTAAAATTCCAGTGGAAAGGCTGGACTCTCCGATTCAGACTTGTGATCTAATCTAGACATCTAAATGGAGGAAAAAAAACAGTAATCTGCTTTTGGTTTTTGCAAACTTCTTAGTATAGTGTATGAAAAGATAGTGAAGAGTCAAATGCTTTATATTGGTCCAGTAGTGTTGTATTACTCTGTGCAGTTATCGTGGGCAAAGGCAACGTACCTCTTACTTGGAAACCTTTTGTTATTTGGAACCTATTTGTTAGCCTCATTGAAATTATTGCTTTAGTTACAATCAGGCCAACACTCATACTCAAAATGATCTAATTGTTACTAAAAAAGCCTGATGAAAAATATGAAGTTTTTTTCTTTCCAAGAAAGGGAGCAGAAAGTTCTGGAGTGCATGAGACACTCTCTTCTCTCACTGGCTATTATAAACTGTAAGTGCTGCTTTTCAAAACTCAGCAACTTTACTGTTTTATCACTTACTATGTATGGATATAAAATAAAAAGTAGCCCCAAGTACAAGTCCCGTTATATACTAACATTTTACATCCCAGGTTCTTCACCAGGAGAGGTATGATGTTGATAGTGGAGGTTTCTTCCTCTTTGTTCTTGGGTGGGTTTGGATTATTTTTATACTTTTACTGACATCATCCACTTACTACTTCTTGTTTCATTGGCCCACAATTCTCATTATATGTGTTGGATGCTTGTTCTTTGTTGTTACCCCGCAAAATGTGTTTTGCTAGTTCCCAAGGTGCATTTACTTTAGTAACCAGTAATTGGTGATTGATTATGTGTTTAAAACCACTGGGTCCCTAGAGTCAATCTGTGCCTGTACCCTCAAGGTCTCTGCTATCATCCTGTGCTTATACTCGAATGTATGACTTTATCATTCCAGGGCCACAGATCATTCTACACAGAATAACTACTAGTGCTTATTATTAGCTGAAGAAATATATCACATTTATAATGTTTGTAGTTGTTATACCACATGATTACACTAAAGCTAAAAGCAAATTAGGCAGTAGCCACCTGATCATTGTGTAATTAGCTGTTAAAGCTGAAGCAAGCTAAAAGAAGAGAAAATGAGACAGTCTGAAGTGTCCTGAGGCCTCCATTATTAAGTTAATGCACATATTTTTGCCTGTTACTAGTAATGGCAATACCATATTTTTAGGGCTACGGTAGTCTGTCTCATACCTTGTTGTTACATGATATATTTAAGGATGGTCAAAAGTTATTTTAAAGTAAGTCCTCATGCTACTTTATTACAATATCATATTTCTTTTACACATACAGATCGCATTTTAAAAATTTATAATTCAGTCATCATGTTTTACTCCAAGCTGAAACTCAGCATAGTAGTTTCCAAATCAGGATTAATTACTAGTAATATTCTCTCATTATACATTTTAGTTTATGTTTATTGGCCACTTTTAAGTGAAACAGGCACAAATTATGAACTGGATTCAGAAGCGATAAGAATATTCTGTATGAAAATGTAAGATGTTAGTATGTAATGGGACTTGTACTTTGGGCTGTTTTTATATATCCATATATTTAGTGGGTGATAAAACAGTAAAGTTACTGAGTTTTGAAAAGCAGCACTTAGAGTTTATAATAGCGAGTGAGAGAAGATAGTATCTCATGCACTCCCGAACCTTTTGCTCCCTTCCTTGGAAAGAAAAAACTTCTTGAGTTGTCAGAACATTGACCTGATTTAGTAAAATAGTTCACATGCTACTTTGATTAGGAAATAATTTTGGTTTAAGGTAAGAATTCTCTTCAAAAGAATTGTGTTCTCAATCTCTAGATTTTTATGAAATAACTACGAAAGATTAAATGTGCAAGCTGTAATGATGTGAGTATGCATTTACATGGGTAGGTGTCTTCAGAAAAATCAATATAAGTGTTTCTCCAAGGTGAGCTTCAGCAGGTCAGATGTTTGAAGTATTTTAAATTTTGTGTACATCACCTACAGCCCCATACCCCATATGACACCCACTTGACACCCCCCCATGTACCGACACATGCTGAAGATGAACTGACATAAGCAAAAAGGACACCTCTGAGTTTTGTGCTAGTAGGGACTGCAGAGCTGTGCTCAACGTGTAAAGATAATCAAATGTGCAATTACACCATTTTTTCAAGTAAAGTGGTACCCACATGACAATTATATCAAATACATTTCTAAAAATTACCACAAATGCAAAAGGAGATTGAATTATGGTTGCTATGGAAACTGTAACATGCAGCTTCCTGACTTGATGCGTGCAAAATTTCAGCCTTAATATCGCACTGATACACATTTTTGCTTTTTTTTTATACTTGAATAGGTGAAGATGGAGTTTGTGTATAATAATATATTCATTCAAGTTGTACTTCTCTGGCATGCCGTCTAGTATTTTTTTTTTAGTTGCAGTGTGCATTTAGAGGCTTACGGTTGCTTTACTATGTAAATGTTGCAGAGAAATATTAAATGTTTTAAGCATATATTTCTTAAAAAGGAAGGAAGATGATTTACTTGAAAAGATCAGTGGATGTTCATGGACATGCAGAAAAGTACCTTACGTGGAAAACAAAGATCTTGCAATAAGCCCAGTAAAGAGGGTGAGATTTATTTGCACAAATACTTATGAGCCTCAAGGTAGGCTGATTATCAAGTGTCAGCACTGGGTTTTACGCACAGTCACCATAAAGTGACATACGCTTCCCCAGGTAGATAGCTATGGCAGTTAGGTATGACAACCTGTGTCATAATAAAACTTCATCTGAGACCCAGTGATTTGAGAATCTGGTTGTTCCCCCATGCAGAAGAGCACAGTAGTGTAGCTGTCGCTGAGACGAGAGTGTTGAAGTAGGCAGTTCGAGCACCACCAAGCACGGTTTAGGCCTGCATGCGGTGCACACAGAGTAATTTCCACTTTGTCAGCCCTGGCACTGACTTTTGTGCTGTTGTGACTAGGTCGTTACTAGTACCTTATGCAGATAATTTAAAGCTTGTTGGGATCGTCTGTGTTACACTGTGTGAGGATGACTAAGATGCCCTGAAGTGATAATGCATTAGAAGATAAAATACTTAGGAACTATGACACAATGTGAGATTCAATTTAATTATTGTTTTGTAGGATCTCTAGGACTTGTGGCTTGATGTTAGGAGAGCAGAACACCTTTTGGTGGCAAAAAAATGAAGTACATCTTGAGAGAATGATTGAAAATGTGGATGGAGTAGGGTGGGAAACCATAAAATTACATTTGTTATTGTGAGCATATATGCAAGCAGAGTACTGGAGCTCCCAAGACAGAGGTTGATAAATGATTCAAGCCTGGACTAGGGTTGTTTGAACCAGCAATTCCCAATAGTGCTGTCCTGGTAGTAATGTTTTAGTAAGAGATAGTATAGACAGAGCTCAGGCATTTTTAATCACTCTGTATGACCTTGGTCTGAGCAATGTTATGCAACAGTGCTCAAAAATGTGTCTTGAATATTGTCTATAGAACAGGTCTTAGTAGATCTGGCTTTACTGGACCTTCTTTCATTAGCAATTACGTGTCCAGGTAAGTCTCAGTGTCAGTTGTCTCTGCAAGTAACAGCTGGCATGTAGAAGCTGCTTTAACACCTGTCAAAGTTACCAAAAGGAACTGCACAAGATCTGAATATTCAGACTCTAACAACAGGAGAACGCCAAAGCTGTGTAGAGAAACCTCTGCTTTCCCTTACGTGAAATGTAAATGTGAAATATCATTTCATTAGCATATACATTTTAGTGCAAACCTTGTAAAATAACAGCCTTCTTTAATAATAATGAAACTGAATATTAGCACAGGATTTTTGGAAATGTTCACAAATCTTAGATTTGGCTGATTGTTAGCAATATTTTGAAATTACTTTTTTTTACCTCTATTTTATCATATTATAGTTATATTTATGTAATATTTCTCATTTCTTTATAGCTCTCAGTTTGCTGAAGTGAGTTCAGGATAATTGTATTTTGGGGATTTTTTTGCAAGGGCCTCAGTATAGTGTATATGAAGCACATTTAAATTCTAGCAGTTAGTCTTCTGTGCTTCTTTCCTACTGGCTTACAAGTGTGTATTAGAAAGTATGACATTCGGAATGATGATGTTTTCAAAATTTTATTTCAATATTAGCTGTATACTTTTGGTTTGTATTTATAAAGTTGTATTGCTAATTCTTTTAAAATGCTTGGGTCGTTGTTACTCCAAAAAAGAAGGATACTTACTCTGATAAGCCTTTTGGTAAGGGAAGAAAAGGGTGGGTTATAATATTCCTTTAAATTTATTCCTACATACATTCAGATTTTTTCTAGTTCGTTTTTCAGCAAACATTTGAAGTACAAAAGTCGGGTTTTGTTCTTGTTTTTTAAAACTGGCACAGCTGGTAGAATCATAGCATGATGGAATGGTTTGGGTTGGAAGAGACCTTTAAAGGCCATCCAGTCCAACCGCCTTGAAATGAGCAGGGACATCTTCAACTCGATCAGGTCGCTCAGAGCCCCATCCAATTTGACCGTGAATGTTTCCAGGGAAGGGGCATCCAACACCTCTCTGGGCAACCTGTGACAGTGTTTCACCACCCTCAGCATAAACAATTTCTTCCTTATATCTAATCTAATTCTGCTCTCTTTTAGTTTAAAACCATTACCCCTTGTCCTGTCACAACAGGCCCTGCTAAAAAGTTTGTCCCTGTCTTTCTCATAAGCCCCCTTTAGGCACTGGAAGGCTGCGCTGAGGTCTCCCTGGAGCCTTCTCTTCTCCAGGCTGAACAACCCCAACTCTCTCAGCCTGTCTTCATAGGAGAGGTGCTCCAGCCCTCAGATCATCTCCGTGGCCTCCTCTGGACTCGCTCCAACAGGTCCATGTCCTTCCTGTGCTGAAGGCTCCAAATGTATTTGTGTCAAATGCAAATTCTAGAACTTTCATGACATTTAACCTAAATGACCGTTTTGAAATTTTTACAGGTAAAGCTCTTTTAAAATATTTTTAAAGTATCAGTCATCAACCAGTTAACTGCAGTAACGGCATAGGTCACCATTTCATTCCTAAAACAGTATAAAGTAAACAGTTTGCAAATAAAGTTTAGGCTATTAGTTATTCAATTGTCTCTTAAATATTTTTAATAAGAAGGGTTTATAGTAGTAAGCTGGGTATGTCTGCAATGAGTATCAAGGTGATGATGTGATCCCGATTTTCAGTGGCTGACCACACTTACAGTCAGAAGGTGATGGTGTCACCTGTAACTCCAGCTAGCTCTAATTTATCTGTCTCAGCTCCTGATAGCAGTGAAATTGCTGTGGTATAGGCTTAGTTGCCAAATAAATATATGTGATTACACATACTTCCAAAGCTAAATCTCACATCATTTTTTGGTCAAAACCAGTAAAGTCAGCAGCAACAAAGTTTTCTCTCAAATCTGTGAGGAATATGAGTAAAACTTGTAGGTAAGAGAAATCTTTCAAATGTTTCCCTTTGCCCTGGAGTGAGAGGCAGGAAGGATGCTGTTGTTTGATCGCAGCTGCTGAATACAAGCATTGTCTCTGTTCCGTCTGGTGTAAAATCGTTCTAGGTCCCTTCCAACTGGATTCCTCCGCTCCCTTATGGAGAGCTAGCTTAACAGCAATGCTTAAAGATTTGTTCATTTTTTTTCCCCTAGTTCTGATAAGATAGGCAAAAATAGAAAGCACCATGTAGGATTTACACTGTCACAGAAATCTCATCAGGTAGTAATCCTAAATCACTGCAGCTTCACTGCGTTTGCAGCTCTGCTGAGTGTAAACTACCTGTTTGCAGGCACCATCAGATGCTCAGCTGTTGCTAAGAGGTGGAGACACAGCATTTAGGCCTCCTGGAAGTTTTGTGCCTAATTCAGCTCCTCCTTTCTCCTTACAAAAATACTTTCTCTCCTCCCTAGGATCTGTGTTAGTTTTCCTGTCTATTTGCAGCAAGGGCTGTAAAGCTCTGGTGCAGCTGTTCGCTTCCACTGACTGAGTCTTGTCTTCTCTTTTCAGCTGAAGATTAGGATTGTTTGTGTTATGGTTTTCAGAAATGCACAAGTAATTTGTAGTTAAGTACTGTAGAGTTACTATCTTAAAAGAATTATTTTAGTGTTGAGTGGCAAGGAGAAAGATGTTCTTACTCCTAATTACCACAATTCCCCACAAGCTGGATGAAGCATTTCTGCTTTTGTGCTATCTTGGTACAGGAGGAGGGACTTTTTAAAAAGCAGTTGAGGAATTTTGTCATAGTTTGAATCACGGTAACACAAAGCCATCACAATGATTTTCTGATTGTCTCCTGTGTACTCTTGTGTGTAAGTTCTGCAAGAAGGAATTATAACTGACAGGCAGTACACATTTCCTGCTGTCTAGTAGCTCTGCCTATTCTGCTAATACTCTCGTGAGAAACAGTGCCTAGTTCTGGGGCCTCATTTATTCCCCACAGTTTGAGATACATGTTCCTGAAAAAGGAGAGGTTCGAGAAACATCAGGCTCCTTTTTAAACTGATTTCACAAAAGCTCAATTAAATGGTGGTTTGATCTTAAGCAGCACAAACATTATTCGCCTGGCAGAAGTAACAGTGGGACTTCAGGTTGAGAAGCACTTTCCTGCAGAGGTTTGGACATGTTTCCTAGGCATGTCTACTGTAAAAGATTTGAGCTTTCACTTACTTCCTTACAGAAGACGTATATACACATTTAACTGAGAACTGTAGCTGTAGATGCCTAAAGGTCTGTCTTTAAGTGCTGAAATTTATATCTAACTCCTGTTGGATATAGGATGAAACTCCTAACAGGCATGTGTAGGCTATATGCCACTTAAAGAGGTATAAATAGGTCTCATCCTCCTTTTAAATCCAGTGGTGGGTATTTGTTCCACATGCCTATTCAAGTCGAGGTGTTATTTTTACTTTTGCTGTGAGGAATACAGGTCTCTTGAAAATTAACCCCTCAATTCATTGTTTAGAAGATGAAATGGCCGCTGTGTAGCAGAATATTGGGAAGACTGCTGTGAACTGCTGGGATGTTCAGGACGTGCAGGCACACCTGCAAAGTCTAAAGAAAAGCAAGCTGACTATGAGAGTTTCCTCTGCGTCTTTTTCAGCTTTTCTTAAATTGGTATTTCAGTCCCCATACAGCTCTTATGTTGATGTCATAAACTGAGCAGTTTAGTATGACATAATTCCAGCCTCTTTGAATTAGTGGTGGCAGTTAGATTACTATTATTGATAGTGCCTGCAGGCAGGGAACCATTAAGGTGTCATAAACTTAGCAACCTCCTATGACATAATACTAATCTTTTAAATTTAGTTGTTACAGTTAGGTTGTGTCCCAAGGGTTCCTACTCTGGTGCCTGGTGTGTGTATGAGCATAGAATGCAACTTTTCTAAGAACTGCTAAACTTCATATTTCTTATAACATTTGATTAACAGTTACAGCAGCTCGTACAGCAGAAATAGTTTCCAGTTTCTCTTTTTAAGTAGAAGATGGCAAGTAATATGAGAACATCTTTTCAGAAGCTTTCATAGTATAATTAAGAATGGATGAGTGATAAATGGATAAACCAGGAATCAAACCAAACGGAAGAAAGTCAGGGTTTTGAAAAAAGTGTGGCTAAAACTTTTTCAGCAACGATCAGCTTACAGATGATTGTGATTGTCTTCTTACAGCGGTCTCCGCATTTTTGCGTTTAATAGCTACAGACAAACTTAAATAGGCTAAAATCTAAATGTATAGGACAACAATTTTAATTTGCTTAATAATTTTACATGTTAAGACTGGTGAATGGGAATGGAAGAGTTTTAAGATATGCACAGTTAAGAGTATAAGGCTGTTTGGCAAATTCTTGTTTACTGTTGATATTCCGTGTGTCATCGGAGCAGTATGGCAGGACCACTGCCATGTGTGTGAAAGCTCATTCACCAAAGGACACGCTTTTGATGTATTAGCTAGCTAAAAATGCAGAGAGGAGTTTGGCAGAATTCTTCAAAGACACAGAAATTTTAACTTTTTTTCAAATAACATCACAAATTCCTTGGACTTTTTGAGGTATAAAACATTTTAAACCTTTAGTCCTAGAAAATGTCTCCACAGCAAGTCAGGCGTTGGTTCTCAGTATCTGAAAATGCCACTGCTTGCTGCGGTGCAGGCTTTAATTCAGTTTGCAGGTACGCAAAAATCCCCTGCTGATTTTGAACAGCAGGTTTGGAAAAACATTTCTCTGAGAGTGTTTAGAGTGTGTGGATTACCGATAGTAGCATGCTTAGCTAAAGAGAGAAAGAAGCCAGACACCAGACTGAAGTTCCTCTCTTTGAGAGCGACCAAAATGTTTTGTGACTGAGTTTAGAATCAGGACTTACATGTCGAAACAGGCAAGGAACAACATTACAGTAAGGTAAGCTGGACAATGTGTCATCAAAACCAGCCTGTTCAGACAACTAGGCTGTAAAAACAGGAATCCAGCAGGTAGTGCATATAGAATATGATTTTTCTAAGGAACATTGTATAAAACTTGAAAGTCATGTTTAAGTCAAGTGCGATACGAACACTCACTTGCAGCTAGTGCTGTGAGGACAGTAGAAGGATACAGAACCAGCCAACCAGAAGACCAGCAAGTATCAAAGCCAACAAGTAAACCACGGAGTGGACAGCGTGAGAGAGATTAGCCAGTCCAGTGGCAGTGGTCGTGAGGCAAACCAGTTAAAACCACCATGAGAAATAGGTGTTGCTTTTCAGTGACTCTTCTGGGGATGCTAAGAGTAACCAGAACTAAAGAAGTTATATGTTAAGGAATAATAGGATGTTGACTTTACAGTCGGTTTTTGCATATTTTATCTTCTTCAGTAGCAAGAAACAAAAGTCAAGGAAATAAAATATCTCCTACTGTGTTGTTCACCTGCTGCCTATTGGTGTTGCTCTCCTGCCGTCTTCTCCATCTGCTTTAAATTTGTTTCTGAAATGTGCCCTCCTTAAAAATAAGTTCTTATTAATTTCATAAGGAACAAATTAAGAAATAGCAAACACAGCGACATTTTGTTGAATTACAAGCAATTAGAACACAATGGGAAGAGGAGCAGGGAAGAAAAACATTATACCAATTATGAATATTCTGAAAAAAACCCAACCCTGTCAGATCCTGAGAGTCATATAAAATTTTTAATTTGTCTTTCCTTGGGAAAACTACCGTTCTAATTAATGAAAATTTTCATTAGTGCTGGCTTTAAGGATTTTACTTGGTGTAACTAAAACACTGTCTAAGATAATAAGTAGTAGTTGAGAAATGTGACAGTACATTAGTTGTGAAGTAATACATAAGAAACATTCTAATTTAGCAACACCTCTTTTTTATTCACCTGCATTTTCCATGTTTTGTTTACCTGGGAAAATAAAACCTGTCCATGTCTGCTAATTGTATCCTCCTCATCTTTAACTCTTCATACCTTTTATGTATAAATATTCCTTTAGCAAATGGGTAATTCTCTTCCCATTTCAAGTTTATTAATACCCAGTATGAATTTTTTTTTAAAAAAATCCATTTCCTCACTTTTTACAGTAAGGAGTCTCTTCCGCTCCCGTTTCTTTCAGTGGCTGGATATCATACACTTCTTCCCTGTGGTTTTTGGTCATGATGGCTTATTGCTGTGGAAATACTGTGCTTCTGTGGTTATATAGGTTTCTTTAAAAAAAAAAAAAATCCATTAAAATTACTGAAATGAGTGTATTTTTATAGGATGAGTGTTGCCTCTAAGTTAAGAGAGCTTATCAGGAACTAAGGGCAAAAAGCTGTTTTCTTCAGTTTTGCTACTGTTTTCTGTAGCAGTACAGTTCAGCCAAAGTGGAAGTGAGTGTAAAGAGGATAGTTGTAATTGAAGGGTAGATTGCATACACTATGAAATAATTTTTTTTAAGAACTGCAACCTTTTCTACTGTAATATGTGGTAGTAGTAGCGTAGCTTTGAAATTAAGCATGATGAAATTTACACACTATGTTAACCTTGCATAAAGGTCAGGAAAGAAAAAATTCTCCATGTAAAATGTGTTCTTAATTTCATCTTCGGGTATGCTGACTGAGGCTGCAGGAACAGGCTTTAGCCCCAGCGAGGGGGAGTGCAGGTGACTTTTGCTGAGTTTAGAATACTCCAGCATGTTGGGTGGCTGTTGTGGGATCTTGTCATTAGGTAACGGGGCCACCTTCAGTAGATCGCCTGATTTTGGCCTTCTGTTTTGCTGTCGGTTTAAGTATGATGGGCTATGCTTTCTCTGTTCTTTTCTTGCCATCTCCACTTGTTTTTTTCTGTAGTATTTTTACATAATTGGCCTGAAAAAAGTATAATTTTACTTATTTTATGTTTGTATATAAGTAGGGATAAATTAGATTTGCCTGTTCTACTAGCTAGAATAGTGCTCTACTTTCTGGACAAGTGACTATTAACAGATGAATTTTTATAAAAGTCCACTAGAATTGTGAGGAACAGTCTTCCACACTGCAGAAAAAAGATTATTTCTTTCATTGCCTTTCTGTTTCTGCAGAACTAAAAAACTACCTAGGAGCCCTAGAATATCTAAAAATTTTAACAATCACTTTTATTAACATTATGAAAACATGTTTTTGGGGTTGCTTATGCTGTCGAGTAACAAAGGACACTTTGAAGAAATTACAAATGAAAACCTCTGATTTCTCTTCTACATCTATTGTAAATTTAAAAGACTGAAGAAAGCATTTCAGTCATCCATACACCATACTACAGAATGCTCTTTGTTTAAGTTCAGTCTTAAAGAGGGATTTTCTAAAAGTCTGCTTACAACACTATTCTTGCATTTGATGTAAGTATTTGAGTAGACCAAAAGAAACCAACCAGTTTTCAGTAGTTAACAGAAATTCCTACAGGGCAAGATGTGAGTTTGTAGATGCCTCAAGATTTTGGGCTGGCAAATATGAGCAAGCATTAGGTTGGGCTCAGATTATAACCTTAAGCTGAGATGACCTGTCAGTCTGATAAAATGTTCTGCTTTGAATGTGCTGCTATAATGTAAATGTCATGGTTTGTAACGCTACTTCTGCCTGGAAAGTCCATGCTCCAAGCTCTGAAACAGTGATTTTATTACATGACTGCAAGGGAAAAAGCAGGTTACTTGAAATCTTCTCTCTCAGTTTTGTCTCATAGTATGTACTCTAGTAAAATACAAGACTTAACTTGCTGGTCATTGGCTTCCCTGATTCATAGGTAGAGAATTATATGTTATGGAAAAATAGCATTGCCTATTTAAAAAAAAAAAAGCCATCATAACAAATAGTTTAACATTCATATTTGGATCTCCAAATTTTCAGAGTCTCACTGCCAAGGGCTTCCTTTACATTCTTCCTTTCTGGACTAAATGTAGTGAGCAAAAGCCCTGGCTCTGTTGCTTAGTGCCATCAGACTTACGCACGTACAACTTGCCCAGAGTGAAACTTACCGAGAAAAAATTGGCTTCATAGTTCAAGTTGTTCAATGGAGGGGTTTTTTTGTCTCCAATGTATAATGCTTACTTTGTGTAGTTCATTGCATCTTTTACATGTTACCATAAAATTCACATACATTCAACAAAAATAAATAGAAAAAGTTAAAATTGGAGAAAGCTTTCAGGTTTTTAGTGCAATTTCTGTAATACTGCAGAGTTAATATGTACTGTCTCTCTGAAAATGGAGGAACTTGCATGACTACTGTATCTTTTACAGAAATGTACATTAATTTAGGTTGGAAAGGGCTGCTCGAGGTCATGTGGGCCAAGGACCTACTCAAAACATGGCCTCGAAACATGATTGCTCAAGGCATTGTCCTGCTGAGTTTTGTGGACCTCTAAGGGATGCAGATTCCACAAACTCTCAGGGCAACTTGCTTCAGTGTTCGACAAGTGTCATGATGGAAAAAATGTTTCCTCATACCTGCCTGGAATTTTTTGTGTTTCAGTGTCTGCTTTCTTCCATCCTGTCAGGCTGCTCCTCTGTACAAACCTGGCTCTGCCTTCTGTAGACTCTCTCATTAGGTAGTTGAAGACAGTGATAATATCTTCCTTTAGCATTTCTTTCTTAAAACTCAGCAGACCTAATTCTCTCAGCCTCTCTTTGTACGGCTTGTACTGTACCCCCAATCATCTTGGTGGCTCTCCGCAGCATTTTTCCTTTATGTCTATGTTTGTCTTGTACTGCGAGCCCAAGTTTGATCTCTCAAGTGCAGAACAGAAGGGATCATCGCTCCCCTCCGCTGTTGGCTGTACTGTTATGAACAGAGCCCAGGAGGTGGCCGGTCACCTCTACTGCAAGGGCACACTGGTGATTCCTATGCAGGTGTTGTTCCCCACAGGTCTAAGTGTTGCATGGTTATTCTGTCCCCAGTGTAGGGCTCTGCATTTGTCTTTGTTGAACTATGTTATTAATCTACTTTGTAAAGTGTATTTTTAAAAAGGAATTTGTTTAAGTATATAACTGTTTAAAATGGTTTAATTTTTGTATGAGTAGTATCTTCAGTGCAATTCTGAATATATATAAATCTGCCTCTGCCTTGTGGTGTTCTGTTAGTCCCTGTAGCAAGTCCTCCAGCATTTTTTATTTGTAAAAATTATGCTTGTAGAAGTGACAATTTTTAATAAAATATTCAGAGTTTTTTGGGGTCTAAATCTACTATGTCCCTCAGCACTGTATGATGTTGATTCAGCATTCAAGCTATTAGAGAAAAGAATTGATTCAAGGTAACTTGGATGGGAATGTGTGGAATTTTACAGTTTTAGAAGAGAAGGAAATGCTTAGACTCTTTTTTATTGAACGATCTAAGGACATATGTAAATGACACACCAGGTGAAATTGTGTCCTAAGCAATTGCCCTATGTAAGTTCTAATTCAACTCCAGAGTCACCAAATCAAATAATATTGATGCTTAAGTGCAACATAAATGACATGGAATTTGCACAGACTGTACAATGAATTGAAAGTACGTTCAGATGGAATTTGCTTCTCTTTGCTTGATGGCAGTTGTATAAGTTGATGGCAGTCACTGTAGTTCAGTTCATAATCCCAGGTAGAAACAGGCGTCTCCAGAGATGTCTAAGAAAGGTCAGACCAATTGCTTTCTGCAGGTGCCTATCTCTGTATTGACTATACGTAGCCTAAGGTTACCTGCTGAATATTACCTGCTGAAATTAGATGAGGTCAATGTCTCTCACACTGATTTTTGAAAACAGCTGGTTGTACATTTTAAAGACTCACATACTGGAAGAACAGAAATAGTGTATTTTTTGGCCGGATTACTCTTGCTTTGCATTTAAAGAGTTTACCCAGTTTTCAAAATTAGTGCACTGTTCTTCTAAGAAGTGCCCCACCATGAAGCTCTGCTTATTATATTGTTAATATTTCAAATATGAGAGCAATGATTTCTTAGTTAATGATATCATCAGATGGTAGTGTCAGTGTATTTATTAAATAACTGTTCAGGATTATTTTGTAAGATGGCAGCAACCATATTTAGAACAGAATATTTGACATGCTTCACTCAGATTTATGTGTTCCTTGATAAATTCTGAGTTATGTCACTGGTTGGTAGATACACATTTGTATGCAAGACTAACAACATATGCTAATACTCTGCCTGATTTAGGAATATATTGATGTGTTTATTGATAATTAAAAATGGGAAAATAATTTATTTATCTTACTGTTTGACTTTTATTCAAACAGAAGCGATCATACACTTGATAATTTTCTGTTGATTCTAGCCCTACAACACCTGTCCAACAAATAAGGCAGTGCATTATATAGGTTCAAGGAGATACTGTTGGAAGCAGGTACTATATTTGATTTTACATGATGACAGCAAATGCAAGACATTTTTGTATTCCTTTGCTTTCTTTCTGTTTATTAAAATAAGCTCATTTTCAAACAACGTGCTTATCTATTTTAATATTTAATACTAAGTCTTACTGCCCGATGTTGCACAGGTTTTAAGTTTCTTGATTTATGGATTAACACTGTGTTTTGGCAGAGCAACTGTAAACAACTGACAATTGCAATGGTGTGTAAACTACCACAGTTTCAGTATACTAGGAGAAAAAAAATGCTGATACATGCTGTGTAAGTGTACTGAAGACTTTGAGCAGATAGGTCAGTTATCTACATCAGATGCATTTCTGTTAATACCTTTGGCTGTGGATTACTTGTACATTCTTTAAAATACAGAGCCACCTTTAGACACAGCAATACTTAAATTCCCACACACCAACATACAGTAAAGAAAGTGAAGCATGGTACCTTCCAATAAAATCAGAATAGTGATTTCAGGTACGCATGATTTGTCATCGCCAAATATCAGTATAGCCGATTAAATCTCTAGAGCTCTGATAGTTGTTTTAAAATGGCACATTCTCTATGCCTAGATATTTGGAAGTTTATATTCCATTGTCAAATGAAATCCCAAATGGGGGGAGGGAGGGGGATAATCTTATCAGGATGTTGTGTTTTCGTTAGTGTTCTTTAGTGTCAATGCAGAGAGAGGGTTTTTTGGCTACTGGATGACTTGCTTCACTTTGCTGAGTCACACTAGGGCCTTCCCAGATTTTTCTCTGTGCATTTGAAACCTGAGATAGTGATACCAAAGGGTTAAAGAATTCAGCTAAATTAACAGAAAAGCAGGCACATTCTTTAGCCTGGCATCTCAAGGTTAGGAAGCATCAGGAAAAGGAACAAACGATAGAAGAAGGGACACTGTTCTTGAAGTCAGCAGGCAAGAATGTGGAGAGAGGCCTCCAAGAGAGGGAGTTCTAGACATGAAGGGAGCCAAGCTGATAACACGTTACAACCCACAGACATCAACAATAAAGTAGCTGAGAGCAGGACAGAGGTAATTGTGGTAGCGGGAGATCGCGACCTCCAACTCAAATGGCCCCCCCGAAAGAGGGCAAAACCCCGCTTGGGGAGCATGCGCAGTTACTAGAGAGGCTTCGTTAGTGCTTACTGAGGATGTGTACTAATTTACATCAGAAGCGAGAAACTTAGAACCAATCCTAAGTGTGAATACCAATGAATACGTAGTGTAATATGAATATGCAAACGTCTCGTGGTATATAATATGTATCTTCATTCACTTGGTGTGCAAGTTTGGAGGAGCGATCCCCCTTGCAGCCAGCGCCGAAATAAACATGCCTGCTTTATAACTCCCCACGAGTTGTAGAGTTTGTTTCCGCACAACAGTAGGCCCTGAGGACTGGGACCCCTGGCAGGGGAGAGAGGGCAAGGAGCGTGGGCTGTAGGCTGTGGTCTGTGGGTAGGCCAGTACTAGCACTTCTCACTGCTAGATGCATTTTAGGTGGGTTTGCGTGTGTGAGTTGAATTGCATGGAATTAGGCAAAAAACAAGAGGGGAAAACTGAAAAAGGCTGGAACTGGAACTAAGTTGTATATGAAACTGGGAATTGGCTAAATTCCATTCTAGTGGTTGAAATAATGATATTTATTATGAAAAAATGTAAGAATAAAGGTATAGCTGGGAATAGGCTTGCTGGATCGCTCTAGAGTGATACTCCTGATGTGACACCAGCCAGTTGAAGAAGGTTCTGATGTTTAAGAGCTTGATTGTAGACATTTGTTTCTGATAGTCCGTTTCTGAATTGGGTTTAGTCTTGTATCATGACAAGTTGATTCTGAAGTCTGGTTTTGGTTTCAAATTTTTACACAGAATCACTTAGAAAATTGGACCTAGGGTGTATTAATAACTTTGTGCTTGTCATACTGTTGAATTTATTCATACCTGTGCTGCATGCAGTTTTTAGCAGGTCCAATGTACAAGCTTTAGTGTGGACCATATGAGCAATTAAGATTTCTCCTATGCATACTATCACTGGATCTTTAGTAACCCTGCAGAGCAGATTGAACTTCATTTTTAAATACTACTCTAATTATCCCTACAGAGTAAATTGCATGGTATTTAGTTTGACTACTTTGAAAGCCTAAGATCTGAGGCTGCTTTGCAGTGATTTGAAATCTGTGTTTCCAGGGAGTTGAGTTGTTTCAAACCAGATGTTTAACCACTAAATTGCTTTTCTGTCTCAACTTCTCACCTAGATAGGAATATCCCTAATGACTATAGTGAGACAAATGGCAATTATTTTTATACAGCAGATAGATGATATTAATGTGATGCTATCTCACAAATTATAACTGGAGAAATACCTCAGTTTTAGTCAATGAATGGTCCACGTCCTTAAAAAAATAACTAATTCAGTGTTTTCACAATGAGGATTTCTGAACCCCTGTGTGTATAACATGACATAAAATGTTTGGTAAGATGAAACTCAAGCAACTGTAGGACAAGGCTCACCTACTTTAAATTGGAAAGTATACAAGTATTCCCGTAAAGTGGTATTGGTAATTCCTTTGGCTATTGAGCAAGTAATCCATGACATCAAGAGTGTAAATGTCCCAGCATTTGTTAATATGAGCATTGTTAACATCGAGATAGATCTGTGCTAGTAAAACAAAGATAAGCGACATGACCAAAGGGAGTCGCCTGTCTCATTCACAATTTTAAGTATTAGGAAGTATTTTGGGGCTATTTCTCACTGATGCTGGAATCACCTAGTAGAGACACAATGGATTTTTTTTTTTCTTTTAAAGTACATTATAGAGAAATGGCAGCTGTTTTCCTGAAGGCTCACATTCTTCTAATCCATCCTTAAGAGGAAATCAATACGGATTCTCTCAGAGGCTTTCGAGGCTGTCTCCCATGTCAGGTGGAAAAGAACAAGAAGAAACAACTTGTTTCAAGAAGCTAGGGATGTTGAGAAACCTCAATAGGCTGTGGACCTGTCTTCTTTCTTATTAGGCTTACTGTTTTCAAAGAAGTAAAATAAAAATTTTAAAAAATCCCTTCTCAGAAGTAGTTACCTCATTATTATGACTCACCTTCAGAAACTCTTTGCCTTCCCACCTGATCTTCAGTCATCAAGCTAGTTAAATCAGTAACTGAAACAATGCCCTTCTGCTTCCCTTCATTTTTAAAACACTCTGAATTTTGTGTTATAGCCAACAAGTCACAAAGCAGCCTCTATTTCTGTACAGCATAGAAAGCTCAAAGGTCCCTGAGTTGTTAATAATAAAGCCCTAAAAATAGAAACCTCAGATGTTTTAAAATATTAAAAGTAAATGACAGAATTTATAGTAATTGAGTAATCATTTGCAACTCTGAAATAATTTTCTAACTCAGCATTCCTGACCTAATAATGAGTAATATTGTCATTTGCCCCTTAACTATCCAGGTCAAATAAATTCTGAGATTTCTGAGATTTAGTCTGTCTTTTTTTAAGAGGAATCTAGTCTCAGAGGCCTGGGACATTAAAATCTTAAACACTTAGTGATGCTTCAGGAAAAACCTTGACATGCAATCTAATTAAAGGTAATTCTGCTTATATATAGGTTGTGTTTTTCCTCTTCTACATAAAAGCTCTGGTTGCCTTTCTAATGTCCTTCTAAAAGAAGAAAGTGTAAAGACAAGATAAGAAAGGAGAGGTGTAGAAGGGGAAATGAACTGGAAGTACACAATAGCTAATAAGAGCTATTCTGCAATGTTATGTCTTCGGTAAATTTTTATATGAAGTCTCAGGGAGGCTTGAAAAGGAAAGCTTTTCTTGTTAAGGAGTTGATATACTATTCAAGAGATATGCCTGTCTTGGTTTCCATCTGAAAAAAAAAATCTCATTACAGCTTCTGAATGTGCATTTCACTGCTTTTTGGATGACTAGCTTTTATCTAAGTGCGGTGCTGTGAATTTCACTAGAATGGTCATTATTGTAAAGAACCGAAGTCAGTTGGAGGTCCAGTTCTGAGAAAAACCAAGACTAAAACACCAATGCAAAATACGGTACTTCATACCCTGGCTTATCAGACAGCTTAGTCCAGGAAGGCTGGAACTCACTGGTTAAGATTCTTAAATGACTTGTCAGGTTTTCAACAATGAACCATGCTGTATCCCAATGAAGGATTCAGTTCTGCCTCCAGCATTAAAATTAGGTGGTAATGTTGTTGGTCATGGCTAGTAAAACAAAGCAACAGTGCTGAAAGGATTTTTCTACCCCTGAAAGTTGTGGGGTTTTTACCTATTAGCTTTATGTAAGGTGTTTGAAAACATGTTCAGATGTGTAATTGTTTTGTGTTTTCTTCAGGATGAGTTTTTAATTTAAAATTACTCATACATAAGGTTAAGCAACTTGGAAGGGGATAATTTTGTTTCCAAATGTGTTTTTCCAAATGTAGCTTAAACTTTGATCTTCCTCACAGTTGGGAAAATGCTTGCTGTTTCTGGAGAGCACTGCTCGCGTGCCTTCCCAAGGCTGTGTGTGCCTACCAGGAAGCAATGGTTTTCACACAGCAGTTTCTGGGAATGTGTGACCTATCTTGCTTTTGGAAAGGGATTGAAAGTCTATCACAGATGGGACAGTGCTTTAAAATTTTGATTCTGAAGGAGAGACTATGTAACGGAGTAAAAGCTTTTCACGATACCTTGCCTTATGAAGGAGATGCTTCTCAGAAATCTCACTGTGATATTAAATGAAGACTGGCAGGTAAACAAGCAATGGTAACAGAATTAAAACAGGGGCATTAATTCTCCGTGCTTTCAACATAATCTTGAATTTCACATCAGAATTTGCTTTTCATGAAGTCTTTGTGTTTCATGTGGCTTTTGTGGTATACTAGGATGCTACTATCTTGTGGTATTGCTTTGTTATGCTGACATTTGCTTTGAGAAACCTCTGACTGCGTCAGTGAGATTGTGAGTTAGTAGCAATATTAGGACCATCTTGTCATTAACTGACAACATACAAAGGAGATTATACTGAGAATCCATGTTGGCCATTAAATTAGCAAAAATTTGCCAAATATGGTAGCTGAAGGAAGAACTATGCTTGTTTCTTTCAGTGTTGTAGCAGATAATGAAAAATGATTTTTTGCATATTCTTTTTGAACGTACAACTGTAACAAAACAACAGCTACGTGCATGGAAAGATGAAACAATAATTATTTGAGGGAAAAAAATACAAAAGGCAAAAAACCACCTTGTCTTTCAAGTAAAGAGGTTGAAGTATAACAGGGAAGAGACTGGTGCATTTCTATTTGCAATAACTTGTCAAGAAACTAAGATGGGAGAAGGGGAATGTGATGATGAAGCAAAAAAGATGTGGCAACATTAGAATCAATCATCATGGCTCAAAAAAGTCATAATAAACAAAAAGCATTACATAAATGTTTATTTTATATTGCCATGAGAATCACTTACTGACACGAAATCTCTCTCAGTTCTCTGCAACAGCAGAAAAACATTCCCAAAGAACACATTCAGATCCAAATTGGTTTTTATCCTTCAGGACAAGCTGCATGGTTCTTTCTGTTTTATGTCTTCAACATCACAGAATGTATGTATTAAAAAACAGTTCAAGCTAATAAAACCAAATCCAAAAGACCCAATTTTAACTTGTGCCTGTTAGCTCAATAAAAGAAGGTGTAATTTCAGTGTGTACATTTGTTTTTATCTCATACTGAATCTTAGTAAAATTTGAAATAACGCTTTGACTGAAAATTCTGACATTTTAAACCTTACTTTTATTCTGAATGAAAATAAAACCAACATTAGTTGACACATGAAAAACTACTGAGAAAAATATTTAATATTTAAAATTTACAATCTTCTGAAAAATCACTTTGTGCTTCATTAAAGAAGCTTTGTAACCTGCAGTAAGACTGAAGTATTAGAATGCACTAGCTAGATCCTGCCTATAGTGACTTTAAAAAATAATTTCAGTATCTGCTATTTTATGATCTTTTAGTTACAACACAGCTCTTGATGCAGCACAGTAGCGTTCCGCTGTGCTTGATGGCATTACGGCGCTTGATGGCATTACGGTGCTTTGTGTGGCGATTCCTCAGGTGGCTCCTGATCTGTCTGTTTTCTTGTGCAGTTCTTTGTGAGGCCTCACATTTGCATTTGTGATAATATTCAGGTGCTTTGGTTGGTTTGTAATCTGTCCTGAGCAAATGCATCATTTAATTTTTATTTTCTTGTAGTCAAGAGAGGAGTCTACTTTTCAGTGGAAAATAGAGCCTGCTAATCCTGTCAGCGAGGCAGTTTGTCAGCCATCCCGATTTCTTGTTTAGGAAGTAGGTCAGAGGTGTTCAGATTTGGGTCCCTGAAATGTGTTTTCTAAGTGAATGACCTGTTCTCAAAAAGTGGAAACACCTACTGTTTATCGTTAGTCTCACAAAAATTCAGTGCTTCCTCGTGCATTCAGGTAATTGACTTTTGATCATGTACTTTGAAAATACTGAATTTGTCTAGAGTACAGATGTATTATGTGCCTGCAAGACTTACTGATATTCATTGTTACAACTCCGTGTGCCATAGTAAAGGCACTTAAAGGGAATTATGCTGAAAACAAATGTTTCTATAGTCTGCATAAAAGAATGTTTTGATAACTTTCATAAAATCTAATAAATAAAGCTGAGCCATGTGAAAACTAGTTCATGTTCTTTTATTCCCTACTTATTTAGTTCTTCATGTATAATTGGCTCCTTTTTAGGGGTGAAAAGGAGGATTCACCAGACTAAGTGCAGACCGTAGTTTCTGAATCACAGGCTCCCATTAAAGTCACTAGAAAGAGTAGGTACTACTTGAATGAACTTCACCTCATTTTTATGTACAAAAGAGCTCAGTTGCATTGTTTCTGTTTCTCTCCCTTGATATAAAAGGAGTGTAGGATGACCAGCTTATATGTGAGGATCGATACTGGCGACATCTAAAGTTAAGTCAACTGAATCGCCCAAAGTTTCAGAATTTTGCCATGACCTGCCTTAACGACGAAGGCCTGTGTCAGAGCCTAGACCAATTCTCTGATGGTGCAGAGCCCCGTATGGGTGAGTTTTTTCAGGTGATCATTCCAGATGTATGACTGTGACTGGAATCAGCCTGTGACTGATCAGCCCGTGGCTGGATTTTGTACAGACGCAGGGAGGAGGTCGTGTATGTCTCCCATTAGTTTTGTAAGGGTGTAATACTCCTTTGTTTATGCAGTCTGTCTTCAATACATCCAGAGAATTTAGTACTAGACTTTTGTTTGTTTGTTTGTTTTAAGGAACAGCAAGTACTTTGAACACCAGGAAGTGTTCCAAAATTGTACATATTCAAACAAAAGTTTTAACACCTGCTTTGGCACAAAAATGTGAATATATTTTGCACAGTGTGTTTCTTTTTGTTGTCCCTTTCTGCAACTGTGAAAAACATACCTGTTTTAAATGTTACAGAGCAAATTTGATCTTTTCATGAACTGGGGTAGAATATGAAGAGGAATGCTTCTGTGCTAAGATGACATTCATTAATCTTGTATGAGCAATAGGTGCAAAATATTTGCTACCTGAATTTGAAGGGAACGTGAGATCAGTGATCTGTTCTTGATTCTCAGACTGCTGAATGGGAATGCCCTGCAAAGATGTAGTCTTGCCATTTTTTGTCATTAAGCAAGCTAAAGAATTAGCCATCTTAAAGACTTTCACCAGGTGATATCATAGCCATGAACAAAATTTAGTAATTTAACTGTAAATATATTGACAGCTCCTAATCTGTTTAATACCTTAAATGGTATTGACCTTACTGTAAACAAAAATTATGCAATTTTAAATACAGCTTAATGTCAGCTAGTTAGTATTTTAGCATTTACCTTTGGCAAAAATCAATAGATTAAATTTATCTATTTAATTATTTAGTCAAAGCTATCATTTTGACTGAAATTGGAATCTCTATAAACACTGGAAAGAAAACCTACTCTTACCTCATTTTCTAATGTAAAAATCAGAGTATTTTCTGTAAAATGTAATTATGGTCTCTTTTGTGTTCACAGAGAGCATTTTTAAAAACCAAACAACCATACAACAATTCCTGTCTCTTTCTGAAGGAAAATTTAAATTCTGATGCAACTAGATTAATACTTTAAAGAGTACTGAAATTACATGTAATTATCACCATAATTTTCACATTGGTTCTGTAGAATACAAGTTATGTAACTCTAAATCCAAAGAAAGGGAAGAATGGTGAGAATATCCATATTCACCAGAGAATCAAATTTTAAATGCGTATTCTTGGACGCTGCTTTCTTACTGTTTGTTTCAGAGGTACTAGACGAGGCTCTGAATGTCTTGGATTACTTTCAGCAATGTTAGACTTGGGTTGCAGGTGTTGGAATTTTTGTGACGGCCATATCTAGTGAAAACTAGTGAAGAAAAGTGCTACTATTCCACGCGCTATACAAATATTCATATTAAAAATTAGTAAAGTGGTGCGGAAGGGTTACCTCGTTACCTTAATGCTGTAGTCTTATGTCTGTTAAAATGCACATGCAAGGGAATGGAAGGTTTTGTATTCAACAGATGAGGGAACGTTCTTCTTTGACCTTGGCTTCTTTTCTGCCCAGCATACCCCTCACACATTAACTGTGGTGCTAAAATTCCTCGGGTTTTTTTTGCTCTGGGTTACCTGTACCTCTGTTTCCTAGGCAGCAGGTAATTCAGATCAACCGTTATCTGTGTTTTAGCATCCAGTGCTGTCATCTCTCACTCATTTTTTTGTGTATGTACAAACACTGAGCTTTTGGATTGTACCTTGGTTTATACCAGTCTATCAATGACTTGGAAGGCCACAACTCCAACGAATGTCCATGCTGCCCAGAGGGAATGGGTGTTGTCTTTAGCTGTCTTGTTTTTCCTATCGACCCATCTCCTAAAACTGATCTTCTACTCAATGCAGCTAGAAGAGGGAGAGAACACTTCCCCATCCTTTCTCGTTGCTCCTTTCCTGTCAAAACATGACAAGTTTCTGAGGTAAATCACTGCTGACCCACTCCCTCCTTCCATCCCTTCAAAACCAGAAGAGTTTCCATTTTCTTCTCCTACCTGCCAGCCTGGGAATAGTCTGATAGGAACCACTGGTGTAGGGCCCTTTTATCTGCCCTCCAACACAGTTCTGAGCAAAAAAAGGAAGAAGGGAGAGAATATCTCACTGGGGCTGTCTTCCAGCCACTGGAGACAAGGTGGTAAAGCTGGGACTGGAACTGATGATGGACTTGGCAGTGTTAAAAAGAATTTTGAGATCTGCTGAGCAAAGCGACTGCTGATCAGTAAATGGGTTAATGATAGTTCCTGCAAAGCAAGCAAAAGAATTCTGTTCTCTAGATTTACCACAGTGGGCAACAGAAATTTTCTGAGTGTTGGATATTTGCAGTATCGTCAGACATAAATGGAATAAAACAATTTATTCATTTATTTTCTTTTAAACCTGATGGTATATGGAACAATTGCTTGGTTTGTTCTTTTGGTGGTGTTTTTTTTTGTTTTGGGGGTTTTTTGTGTGGTTTTTTTTTGTGTGTGTTTTTTTTGCGAGAGGGGGATTTGGTGGGCTTTTGGTGTTTGGTTTTGTTTGTTTGTTTTTTTCCTGAAGAGAAGGGGATCTGTCCTGTGATTTTTCTTTTGTATGTTTGTTTGCTTTGAAATTTATGGAGCTCATGATTCCCCCTAACTTCATTTAGGGTGTTCAGGACATACTAATATGTCATACCTGGTATCATATCATATTGATATGACATACTGTTTGCGGTGACTGTAACTAGTTCACAATATTGATGGTTTTTAAAAGCCTCTTGCTTTCAAAAAACACATTGTTACATAATATCTTCAACTTACATTTAATAGAAAGTGTCATCCTTTATGGTTTTAGCTATGAGCTTAAAAGATCATCTTTGGAAGCTTAAATGAGGCTATTCAAAACAAACTGGTGTTATTTTAAATCCTGAAATTATTTCAAGCCAATTTTATGATTTTACTAGCTTTAAGTTATTAGTCTTGAATGCCAAAGGCTGTAAATATTGAAATTAAAGACTGATTGATCTGACGAGTGAAAACATGCATACACATATGTGCTTCAGTCCTACTGAAGTCATTTGAACTTAGCTTCTGTAGGGGTAAGATTTTCCGTGATTTATTCAACGTAACAGAATCAGGCTCTTAACTGATAAGAAAGAATTTCTAGTGGTGAGCAGTGGAGAGTTCTGTATAGCTTAAGTGCTCATCATGGTGCTGCTCTCCTTTCCTATTAATTATATTTTTGGAGTGAGGACTGCGTTGTTGACCTGTCATCTGCTGATGTTGATATTATTTGTATTTATGTACGTGTTAGCCTTCATAACAATAATAACCCTATCAGTCTTATTTGTGAAGGTTCTAAGTGGCATTTTGTGCTTCTAACTCAGACCTCGAAAGAGTTGCCTATGATTTAAAATTCAGGCTCTTAGGAGCTCTTTTCTTTCATCTTCATTTAAATACCCCACTGGAAAGAAAGCCTTTAAAGATGTGCATTATTCACCTGGCCATTATTGAAGTGTCACATTAATAAATATTAACTATCAAAGTAAGGAGGTTTTTTGTTAGTATTTTTAGCTGTTCTCACAAAATCTTGAATGTAATTTTTCTTATGATGGAAACCCACAACTTTTCATGCTACCATAAAGATATTGCTGATACTGTATTTCTTCTGTACAGTACATTAAGCATGATTATTTATGAAGACATTTCTATCAAAGTTACAGAACAGAAAAATACTTATTTTTGTCACAAATTTGGTAATTTTGGAAATGAAAGTAAAAGAAGAATTTTATAAATCTTCACTGTTCAAGAAATCAAATTATTACTCTTCTATTCTTCTGTTATGAGATACTTTATAACTATGAGGTAAGACTTTGACCCTGCACCTGGAGCTGATACTGCTGATGTAATCACCGCTACTTACTTATTGGTGAGGAAGGATCCCTGGTAAACTTATTTCCTACTCTGTTTCTTTTCAAGGTAGAAAATTACGTTGTTACACTACCTTGTAGATTGAAGTGCTGCAATTATAGATAGTAACTGAAATACATCTTTATGAAATTGATCTCAGTTCTGCAAGCTGGGACCAATGATTTTAGCTCACAAACTGAAGAGAGAAAAAAATTATTGCACCGTCATGATAAAGGCTTGCAAAATTGGGTTCCTGTTCACTGGCAACTGGACTGAGACTGCATGTGAGCCATTACATTGTAATGATATCTTCTTCTGTCTGCTGCAGTAGACAAGCAGTTGTCTGCTGGGGAGGCCTACTTCTTTCTGCCTTTGTTCTTTCCCCCTCTTCCAAGGACTCTTGACAGCGGAGTAGGAGTCTGCAGAGTGGAAGAGCCAGGACTGGCTTTGGGCTTTGAAAGATGGAGCTCTTCTCTGCTGATCTCACCATGCCTATTAGAAATACAATAGGATTAATGTGTGGTATCTGATACAGATCTCACAGAACTGTGCATGAAATCTCACTTATTCATCTGCTGCTTTGCAATGTGGAAATCCAAGGTATTAAAACATCAGGAATCTTTTAGTGCTGCAGCAGGCTGTTCATCAGAGATTTGGATGCTGATTCACAAGCTCCTCTGAGCTTATTTTGAGAATCTGGCAAATGCACTTCCATTTGCCCATTTGGATGTAATCTGTCAATATTTATAATTAGAGGCTCAGCTGTTTAACAGAGGGCAAGAAAGGAAAAATAAAACTAAAAATCTAGAGTACAATGATATACTGAGAAGTTCAAGACCTGTTCTTATCCTCTAACAGAAAAATGAAGAGGATAAAAGTAACAAAGAGGCTAGAGGGAATGCCAAAATGTTTTGGAAGGAGTAGGGTTAACAACACCTGCACCTTCATCGAGTTTCAGAAATCATATGTGATTTCTCATATAGGGCTTCAATACAGGAAGACACCATCCAGAAAGAGATACTTCCTTTGTTAAGTTTTCTTCAAAGTCTTTCCTAAGGTTACCCAGAATTTTCCATGAGGTTTAACACTCTTCTTCCTGCTGTGAAGAGTATCAAACATATCAACTTCTTATGAATATTATCTGTTTCTGATTGTAACATTTTCTATATTGCTAAAAATGCTATATCCAACTGGAATGAACTGCCGTTGCACGGGAAAATGGGAAATTTGCTTCTGATAACATTGGTACTTAATGACCAGTGTAGATGCTCGCTGTGAAGTTCTGCCTCGGACCACACTGCATCCAGCGCTCCTGAGTTGGCTTACAAAAGAGGTGAATGTCAGAGGTAAGTTGAAACCAAGATCTTGACTGTGGTTAAAAATGCAATTCCTGATGTAGAAAGACAGAGCATCAGCATGGCAGAAAATCCTGGGAGGAAGGGATTTGGTTTAGACTGACTGTGTCTAAGCATTGAGACAGTTAAATTAGAACTTTTAAATTACCTAAGTGCTGCAGTGATGGCTCTGAGTCATGTGGGCCACGCGTGGAAGGTGGGAGGATGGCACTCGCGTGATGCGGTGAGTGGCACAGCTTGGGGGTAAGGAATGCTTTCAAACCCTCTAGCTTGCTGAAAGCAGTCGTCTCAAGAGCTAAAACAAAAGATCTGCCTGTTCCTGAGCTGTGATTTTTCTCTTATTCTGTACTGAATAAAGCTAACTCATCCTAGCCAGACCCAGGACAACCTTGTCCTGTGCTTTAGCTCTGCCTGCAGTAGGGAGAGGTCTGGTTAGATGGGAACAAATGACAGTACTGGTGTGGAGAGGAAAAAGAAGACATAGAAAAGGAAGGGTTGGAGGAAAGAGATGATTGGAAAAATTCTTCAGGACTATCCAGTGACTTGGTTATTCCCTGTCCAGCTTTAACTTCATGTTTTTAAAGAGAAGCTGCAACACTAATACATGAAAGTTCAGCAATTGTTTGATGATCAAATCATGATTACCTTTTTGATCATTACCTTTATTAGGTAATCTGTTCTTTGTTACCAGTACTGATTATATATAGAGAGATATATACAGGGTTTTTTTAACAGTCATGCTTTTGGTGCAGCTTTTTGCAAGATGCAGTGATCTGAAACTTTTGATGCTCTGTAATGCCAGGTTAGCTACGACTCTCTGAAAACTTTGTCACTTTCCTAGGAACACCTCTAGGGTGATTATTTGGTGATCGTTTTTGAGTTCATCGACAGAGATTTTTTTTGTCAGTGATTTTACTACTCCATGCTCCTGGGGGGGCGGGGGGAAGTGTTTTCTTCCTCAGTATGTAAGCAGTTGTGTAAATATCCGAACCTGACCTTTACTGTAAGGGAAACCAGGTATTTTTGGTTTGCTTTCTTTATGTTTTGGTAACATTGGGGCCAAGTTTGATGGGGATGAAGAATACTAAGTTATTTTTTAAAAGATTTACCATGCTATGAGTATTGTCAGAAAAAATACATGTTCTTGTTTTAAGGTGGTAGAAGCAAGATTGTATGTATCCTAAGGGTTTTATGGGATAAGCTGGTAACATATCGGTGTCAGCCACTCTGTGGGAAACTGAGGAAGGCTTGTCATATATCTGCATCTTTTTGAGACGCAAATTCCTCCCTAAACAAAAACTAGCTGTGTATATCATCTCATGTATTCTCTGTATTCGTTTTTCAGGAAGCAACCTTTCTTTGGTTTGTTTTGTGTCCTAGCTTAAAGTGGTCTAAGAAAATCATATCTGGGACTCCATAAGCAGTTTGAATAATGGGAGCTTTGAAGGTTTTTAAGAATTTCTGTTACAGAAATCTTCTGTAAGCCTGAAATATATGATAACAGCCACATGTCTTCCTTCTGCAGATGACCTCTAGTGCATTAGCTAATCCAAAATTTTAAAAAAAAGCGAGGGGCGGGAGGTTCTGAGCTGCTCATCTGTGTATACCAGTCTTGAAATGAGATAAGCACCACCAGTCAAAGAGGCAAAAAAGGCAGTGAAAAGACAGCTGTGTTTATCTCATTTACACACAAGGAAGAGAAAGTGTACCTCATAGAAGGAAAATTTGCAGCTCTTACCCACTACATTTTGTCCAGCTGTGTAGGAATTTTACAATGGTTTAAGCTATCAAATGTGAAGTCTGCAGCTTCTGTCTCAATCATACTGTGCTGTGAAGACTTTTTGGCTATAGCTTGAGGTTCAAGTATGTGATACTTTCATATTTGTCTTTTTTGCTGCCAATATAGGTTTCCAACCAGATAATACTGTAGCAATGGAATGTTTTTCTTCACTGCTGTGATCTTGCATGTGACTCTCAGAGTTTTTGTGTAGGAAATGATTTGGTTTATTGCTTTATGAGTGCTCAATGCTGTACACAGCACAAAAGACAGTTTGTCTTTGCCTCGGAGAGCTTCTAGCCTGAAGGTTGGGTTCTAGGGAGCCTTGCGTGGGGATGATCATCCCTTCTGTCAGATGTCTGATGCTGATATGACCTCTGGACTACATAGACTTTTTTTTTTAAGCTAACAAAGCATCATTCCCACCAGCAAAAATGTGTATGCTAACCTCTTCCAAAAATGCTGCAGCAGTATTTTTGCAGATTTGTAGGAAATCTTCAGTGTTCAAGTGTTCCTCTTAGTCATGCTGAATTCTCAGAATACCAGGGCCAGACGTTGTTAAAGGCAAACGGTTCCTTCCGAGTCCCTTGGCAGCTCCCAGACAGGCCGAGTGCCCTGGGTGGGGAGCCCACTGCAATCTGTTGCTTACCTTTCTGCGGGTACTGAGCCTGCAGTTACTGCTGGGAGTCTTAGAGGCCCAGTACCCTCATTTGTGGGTTTCCAGACTCTTGGAAGTTTTCCAGGAAATCTGAAAGAAAAACAGATGTCATCAGATCCACCTCTTATGTTTTGGACAAATTTTAAGTTAAAAAATGAATGTGTTTGATTTTAGTGCGAAGACTATTGAAATGACTGCTCTAAATAGAGGTTGTTATGGAAAAAAAAAAAAACACAACAGTCCTGTGAACCTCCAAACCTTAACTATTTGCATAGCCTTTAATGCTGTAATTCAGTTCTTTGTGTTTTGTCAGTCAGCGAACTGTCAGGGTATTTCTACAGCCCTTACAGCTGTGATACCATTTGTTCAGATGTCCACTATGCGAGATGTTCCTTTCCGTGTACAGTACCCTGATCTGAAGCTGGTTGTTCTCTGGAGGTGCCATTCAGGGTCAGCTCTATCCCAGGAGTTTCCTGAAATTCACAGACTCATTATTCTGTCTCAGTATTTAACATTTCCCACTGGACTATCAAAGTCCTCAGGTCCTTTAGGAGTGGCTAGAAACAGCATTTTACTAGTTGCCAAATAAAAGTGGAAGGGCTAGCCTGGTTCTTGACTATGAAGAAAGTAGTTTGTGAATAAGTGAATGTTATGTTCCTATGACAGCTGCCACGGCAGGGTTAAAACATCACTGAATGTCATCTTGTGAACAGATAGTGTATTTCATTCAAAGTATCTGTTGCATAACTATGTCATGAATGGGGTTCATCTCTAGTCTTGATGAAACTGGTAACTGATCACTGTGGAGAGGATAGGTTTGGAGCAAACTGTCTCCAGCCCTGACTTGTTGACACTGTGAGGCAGTGAAGCAGAAATGTGACATTATTATCGCTAGATATAGCCTTTGGATCGGTTTTGTCTCGTACTAAATATGATAAGAATCATAAAATGCTGCTTTACTAGCTGGGATGGGAAAAACAATCCCTTTCTGAATATAATTTCTGTTATTACTGAATAACATCGCTGATTTCTTGTGAATAATGACAATTCGGGTCTCTTGCTGTTCTGCTGGGATCCCATGTATAATCCATGTCCTTCCTGAGGAGGACTTCGAGTGTTCTTCGTTCTGCCTTCTCTATTAATTGTCTGTGTACTCTCTTTCGGTGAGAAATAGCCTTAGGATCTTCACTTTCTGAAAGTGACTACCAACATTATGTGTCTAAACTGTGAGGATCTCCAGCAGGCTGTATCTTGCTAACAGCAGGCAGTGCTGTCTGGAAGGTTAAAGTCCCTATTAAAGTTTGGATGGGAGCCAGAATGACTTCCACGACATGTTAGAGACAACCATCTAATAATATTGTGTAATGGTGTGAGCCACCATCGTTCAACATATGGCACCATGTGGTACAACATCATGCGATTCAGTTGCTGTTTCTTGCACTTCTCCACATAATAGCATAGCAAAATATTAAAAATGGACAGAAAAAACATAGATAGGATTCAAATGTTCTTAGAGGAGTAGATGAATAAGAGGAGTCAATTTTTTCCTGTGTTATATTTAATTTGTCAAACTGTCAGTTTAGAAATGCATTTGTAGCACAAACAAAATAAAGCAGTTCTATTTGTGCTACTGGAGTTGATGGAGAAAACCAGGTATTGTTTATTCATTCAAAATTAGTGTTATTTCCCTCTGCGATAATAAAATAGAGGAATAAGAAGGTACAAGATAGGAAAGTTGAGGAAAGAGGTAGTTATAGTTCAAGGCCTTTGTTTCAGTGTAGTTAACTTCTGCACACCTATGCATGAGCAGTCCCAAAACCAGCAGTGCTGTGGCATGAGTGTGGAAGAGGAGGCTTTTCCAAATTAACCATTTGCATTTCATATATAAGTGGTTATCTGTGAGGAAGAAGAGTTTTGTTGAGAGAAGGAATGCTTGGAGTGATGAGGGAAGGCACACGGGGATGAAAAATGGGTACGTGTTCAGACACAGAAGCCTTTCAGGTGTGGCTTCTCTGTAGCTGGCCCCTTGGGTATGGTTATAATGTGTTGTGGTATAGCACTGCTGCTACAAGATTATGTATGCCATCGGCGGTTTTTACTTTGTCATTTATACAGATTGACATTCTTCATGAGAGTAAAGTTACTGATACATTTTTTGATGTATGTTAAACCTTGCAAGCAGTTTATGGGTTAGCATATCCAAAAGGAGACTGAGATGAAGGATTATGCAAAATGAAGTCATGGATTATACAGGCACAGGCAAATTAGACGCTTGAAAACATATGCTGATTGCCTTTATCAAAAAAATACCAGCACTTAAAAGACTTTCTGTAGTGCCTTATTACTGCTCAGTAATTTGTTTGTAGATATATATTATTGCATTAGGCAGATCTGAGTGGTAACTTTCCTCAGTGATATTTTAGTAACTGAGCAGAGCTCTGGAGAACACCGATACCGATGCTAGCTGTATATTGTGGTATAGTTTTAGGTCTACCTGACAGGCAGAAGCCTACCCAGCTTTGCTTGGAAAAGGGAAGATGTGTGTTTCAGCAGATCTGCGATTTTTGAAAGGTCCGTTCAACAAAAGCATGTTTTTATGAGGCGTGTTGTAAGGGGTATTTTGGCTTTTGCCCATCATTCTATGTCTCTCCCAGTGAACAACAGGACAAGGTTGTAATTTAGTTTGCATGCTTTGATCAAAGCTACCTTCAAGAACAATTTTTTCACCTCCAAAGGAGCTACTGAATCTCGGGTGTGCTAGCAAACATTTCTCTAAGTTGCTACCAACTAACTTTTGTGTCAGGTTGGGTGAGGAAATAAGGAGGAAAACGTGTCTTCTCTTCACACAGAAGAACATCTGAGGCATGGCCTCTGCACCTGAAAGGTGCCTTTATTTTTGCCTTTCCCTGTTGCTGAAGGCTATGCCTGTTGGCAAAATTTAACCCACAGTATTACAGCTGTTTGCACCCAGAATCTAAAGGACTAAACCTGTAATTTGCCTGGCATAGACATTTCTTACTTCTGTACTTCAGCTCACTGATCATTTTGTGCCGTCACAGTAGTTTGCGGGTCTGCACCATGAACAGCATCAGGGACTTAGTCTGAAGGAACAGGAAAATGGTGAAAAAGCAGATAGGAGAGTTGAAGTAAAGGAGAGCAGCTCCTCATGCCAGTGGTGGTGTCAGACCCTCTGCATCACCAAGTCAGGGTTTGAGGCCATCACTTTGGCTTCAATGGGAACGTAGCCTGGAGGAGAACTTCGCAACTTGCTGTGCATTGTCAGGGAGAGGCAATATTTGGTACCAGAAAAGAGATCCAAAACCATTTCTTTTTACAAACTTAACAATTTTTTAAGCTTTTCTGAGAATGTCCAGAGGCTTTTCTTTAAATAACACTGAAATTTATTGTAGTAGTAATAGTAGAAGAAAGTGCCCAATAAGTTAAATTGCCATTTAATGGCAGTGAATTTAGGATGTGAATCTGAGGTAGACTTGCTTGTCTCTGCCAGCTGTTGGTCCAGAATTCAGTAACACATCTCCACTTGTTTTGAAGCGCATTTTAAAACGTGTTTATGTTGTTCACTCATTAACAGTCTGTGTGGCTGCAGTGTGTATTTGCAGTAATGTAGGCTAACTTCTGGTTCTGAGTTCTTCAGCTTTTTAGTACACTTTTGTGCATGTGAGGAATATATTTGGATTTGAATAGCTTTTAGGTGATATTTAAAAGCTGATTTAAAATAGGGTTTACCTTGTCTGTCTTTAACCATCTGAAGATCAAGACTAAGACTCAGTGTTGAAGCAACCTTTATGATCAGTTATGGTGTGATGAATCACTCTCCTGTTTCTCTCCACGATCTTCAATATCTTCCTTAGGTATTTCCTGAAGCTGTTAGATCAAAGCGGTCATCAAGAGTTCCTTGTGCAGTCAGTGAATTAATCATCTTGATCTTAAGTCCTAATTCTTAGACAGCTAAAATAAAATTGAATGAATCCTCGGTTTCATTATGTAAGCTTATATTGGGAAGTAATTTTTTGCTTATGTCAGAGCCATCTTTCTGGTTTTTAATTTTTGTTGATTATCGTGGTAGCAATACTTTGAGATAAGGAGTTATAAGTTAAGATGGAATGAACATTCAAAGCAAGTAAGTATCTAAAATTTATGTCCTTTTTTTTTTTTTAACTGATACACATTTACTCCTTAGGTGCTTTGTATCTTAGAGTCTCTGACAAAGCATTCCAAAAGGTACCACTCATTTATGTAAATAAAACATACTTAATCATGTATTTTTAATGGTAAATCCCAAATGGAAAAAAAAATATTGTCGTGCAGGTTTGTTATTTCGTACTCTAGGGGAACAGAGGCTATCTAAGTCAGTATATAAAGCTTGAGGTGGTATGGTAGCATACGTCCATCTTTTCCTTTCCCTTTCTTGCTAGTCCACTTCAGTTAAATAAGGAGTATATTTCTGATGAGGAAACAGGAGCTGTAATTATATTTCTATGGACTCATTAATATTTACATGTTGCTATGGAACGTCCCTCCATACACTGTCTGAGAAGGCCACAAATAGGTATATATGCAGCTTCTTGGGGAGTGCTCATTACCAGTTCCCCTCTGTACCAATGTGGAAATCAATTAATTTCATTGGAGCCTTGTCCCTCTTGGTCAGTTTATCTCAGATTGTGCTTTTGGCTTTAGAGTGTTTTGGTATTGGTCAAAACAGCAGCTGCCGCACATGCCTGGTGCGTGGTGCCGTTACACTAACTGCCTGCCGCAGCTGTGGCAATCCTGAAAACAAAGCACCTCCCATTTCCACAGCCTCCTTAAAATGGGAGGCTTGGGAACAAGTTCACAGAAAGTTGTAAGCTTGTTTCCCTGTGTAGTTTCCTACAACTCTTCCAGTTCCCTGTCTGTGCAAAGGCACCTTGGTTCTGTTTCTGCTGGGGAGGAGCATCAACCAGAAACTTCAAGGTTGGTTTTTTTTAATGTGATTTTGCTGAGTTTCATCTGCGCTATATTTCCCTTTCCATAGAAAGGAAGATACAGTCCTATTTAAGTATTATCAAGTTAATCCATAGAGGATTGGGGTTTTTTTTCCCCTCACGTTCAAAATGTCTATTCTAGTTAGGCCTATTTTTCCCACTAGCATGTCTTGCCCTATTAGTTCAAATTATGTTGCTGTTTTCTCGGCAGCCTGTCTAAAGGAGTTGTAGCTATTCATTTGTATAACACAGTAATAATGTTTGCAGGTCTTGCAAATAATAGAATCAAAAAATAACACAGTTTTAGCTGATGAACATAAAAAAAGTCGTGTTCATTTAAGACCTGACTTCAGCAATTGTGTCAACACATGTTTGGAGTAATAATAACCATTTAATGATTTGAAATGGCTTCTATGTAGAAAAACAACATATAGGCATTTACTTATTTGCCAGTTTCTGAATGAAAATGCTTTGTTTTCTGAATTTTTTTGGTATTTGGAGTTGTCCATTGAACATGCTAAGAAATATCCTGGCTAAGAGATGATAACTAAAACACAATGTATTATGGAAAGCTGCAGTGTAACGTGAAACTCTTCCAAAATCAGGTCTATTTTAGCAATTTAGGAGTGACTGTTCTTTGGTCAGCAAAAATACAGATTGATATACTATTGTACAGATCAAAACAATTCACATTGGATTTAAAGAGGTATTTAAAACACACAAACTCTTTAAACTCATTTGTACATTGCAGTTTTCGGTACAGACATTACTAGTTCATGTGATGACTCAAGCTCATAGTCACTGATGTCTTACTGAGCAAAACTGCCCTTGTACCCCTTTGAACTTATTTTGTACTTTTAGTCAGAAGACTGTGTTGTTGGAGAAAAGCCTCTTGAATCTCGTTATCAGTTGCAGCAAACATGCATTGTGGTTGGATTCAAGAGGGATCCTTGAATGACTAGCTGGTAAGCGTTTTTATTAGTACTATTTTCCACCTGTTTAATGTTCAGCTTGATCTAGTAGCAGTTAGTAGTAAAGCTGTTGAGGTTCTTATTGAGCTTTTACTGGCATAGAAAAAAGAAGTAGAAATATCTTGAACAGCCTGCCTTTCAGACAGGTAACTATGACAGGAGGCCCAGAAGCCCGTCATGCTATTAAAAGTCAATTATCTCAATACATGATGGTACGTAGCTAAAACTCCTAAATTAATGTTTTTTCTTAATCTTTCAAATTAGAGGGAGGGACTTTTTAATTCCCAGGGAATTAAAATATTTGCAGAACACTTTAGATATGTTGATAGTTTTGTTGAGTTCTTACTGTATAATTGTATAACTTTTTTGCCTTTGCTCATTCTTGGTGTAGCCAGGAATTAAAAAAAAAAAAAAAAAAGCTATCCCATAGGCTTCAACTCATCCTGTGCTAAGACTGAAAAATTCAAAACCAATTATATTTTAGAAGTTAGCCCGATTATTTAAAAAGACTACTATCCCATTTTAGAACAGATACCTAGAAATCATAACATGTGGACTGATTATAAGGCTGCATATAATCGCGTGTTTTCCTGTGTAGAACTGAGTTGTACAGCTATTGTAACAGAACAGCTTTGTTGCAAGAAATATCAAAGTATTCAATTGAAATCACTCATATGAAGGGAGTAATTAGAATTTTTGCAAGAGTTGATGTTTTTGATTAAATAAAAAGATAAGTTGCTTGAGTTCTGATTGTGTAGCTTCAGATAATTTCAGTGTACCTTGAGTTAAGTTACAAGTTAGAGTAATTCTGCTAAAGATAATGATAATAAAAGGCCTCCATCTAAAGTAAGATTGAGCATGACAGAGAGTTCACCTCCTGACATACTTTTTTGGTAGCTGTGGCCAAAATCAGTGAACATGTTGTGGCACTCAAATAATACATGCTTGCTTAAAAGAAAAAATGAAGCACAATAAAGAAATAAATTACTAAAAGCATTGTTTATTTTAAGTGTAATACTCCTGTTCTGTTCTTTCATGTGTATTTACAACTCAGCTCCATGTGATCAACAGGTAGGTTGTAGTTACCGTATATTTTCTTTATTTATCTTAGAGAAAGTAACTGGCTTTGCAGAGTGGGGGAAAAAAGCATCGCCCTCTAGTATCTTATGAAAACTATTAAAGCTACCCTCATTTTCTGTGCACAATCCCTTTAATGTTGGGCTGCTGCTTGTTTCTTGTCCACTGAGTAAAGGACAACTTCCAATGTGATAGTACTGCCTTTTTGTAGTAGTTCTTTTTGCAGAAATTGTGCTTTCCACTTGAGTAGATACAGCGCACTTATGTGTCTCTTCAAAATAGTGCTTGCAGAGGAAATTGTTTAATCGGTAAAGATAATTACTATTAAATGCGTAGTGTAATTGTTACAAATTATACACTTTACATGTACAGGGAAAAAAAAAATATTAAATATTGTTGTCCTAATAATTAGTGCAGATAGTAGCTAAGCACAACGATGAAACTACATGTTCTTTCTAATGAACAGATCAATGATACACATATTTTACTGAAGGCACTGATAAGATGCTGAATGCTGACTAGAAGTTGAATTGAATTGTGGCCTATGTTGCTTTCTGAGCTGTACTGGAACTGGGACTAAATCTTTTACTGTATAGTAGAAGAGGGGCTCTAGGTAATGTGAAAACTGAGGACTTTGATTTTTTTCAGTGCTTTTGTGAGCTTGAGTGAGTAGAAAGCCCTAAGTCATCAAACAAAAGGGATGGCTGTGTTGTGTTGGTCTAGAGATCTAATGTCTAGGGAGGAGCACAGAATTGGGAAACACATGCTTTTCTGAGATCCTGACAGTCTTTCAGCTATTTTTGCTGAGGACTGCCTGAGCCAAAGATACCATTTTTTATTTTGGTAGCCTTTCACAGAATTTCCCTGCATGAATTTTCTACTATATCCATTTCTGTTAAGATTAGTTAAGATTTGATCAACCTCTTTCCTGCTATGCCGTTTTTAGTAAAATTAAGGAGAGCAGAACATGGGTGTTGTCATGGGAAAACTTGTGCAGATAAAAGAGGGATTTGATTTCTCTGTCTTTGCAAATTGAGATCTTATCTGCTCAGAAATGTGTTTGTCTATGTTTGGTATTTTAATGTAAATATGTACAGGAGAATAACAGACATGTTATCTTGTTTTGAAGTTTCTCTCATGGGCATTTAAGAATAAGGAGATTTCATTAAAAGAAAGGGCATTTTATGAGAACCCATGATACAAACACACCTCTATAAACTGGCTAGAGTTACAGCTCTGTAAATTAGTTGTATTAATTTCTGCTAACTAAGAAGAAAAATTGAGCTGGGATCTTAAAACTGGTTTTGAATTATCTTTCTGTTTAGCCCTCAAATTAGAAAATTTTATGAAGAAGGAAAAAGTTACTTCATCTGCAGAAATCTGAGTCAGAGCACAGCTATATTATGCAAATCTTAAAAGTAAAAATAGCTTTGAATGCAGGGCTTGTTTTCATTAGCAACAGGGTAAAATGGATAGTGGGTGTCTCTAATCAGCACGTTTCTAGTGCGGTTTAGAAGGTTAAAGATAAAATATTCCTAGCAGAAAATGCCTTTCCCCCTTATACTGAAATACAATTTAAAAGTTTAAGGCAAAAAGGGACCATTTGTTCATATATATATATATGTATATATATGTGTGCGTGTGCATAGATATATAAGTGCATGTATGTAACATAGGGCCTGTAGCGATAGGACAAGGAGTAATGGTTTTAAACTAAAGGAAGGTAGATTTAGACAAGTACAAGAAAGGTTTCACAATGAGGGCGGTGAAACAGTGGCCCAGGTTGCCTGGAGAGGTGGTCAATGCCCCGTCCCTGGCAACATTCAAGGCCAGGCTGGACAGGGCTGTGAGCAACCTGATCAAGTTGAAGATGTCTCTTCATGGCGGGGGGGTTGGATTGGATGGCCTTTAAAGGTCCTTTCCAACCCAAACCATTCTGTCATTCTGTGATAGCTATGTAATGGTACGTCATTAAACCTTGCCCGCCTATCCCTGAATTAATGAAAATTTTATTTCCACTTAAGTCCTTAGGATAGTTATACTGAATGCCAGAGGGGAAAACAGACAGGAACAAAGTATCTAATATAAAACTAATATTGCAGAGGAGACATGAGTTGGTAGATCCAAATAATCCTAGTAGCTAGCTAAAGGAGTTGAGCTCCCATTTTCTTTCTGCATCCCATCCATCCAGCTCTGCTAGTGAGATGCAAGAAACAATTTCTTCCCGAGACCGGCTCTGGTGGTAACGTCTTGTTATAAGTGCGAGAACCAGACTCAACAGCCAGTGCAACTAAGGAAAAATAATTCTCTTTACCTCCTTAGAGAAACGATCTGTCTGTCCTGCCTGGGGCACGCCCTGAGGGAATTTTCATTATCACTCCAGCTGGAAACAATTTGTAGATCTGACTCACGGTATCTGACAATCAGTAGTAACTGATTCTGAGGTTGGGACTGACCTTCTCAGTCTTTGCTCATTTGAATGGTTTGTTAGTCATTCAAGCGGACTCAAAAGGCAACAGCTGGCAAAATAAGGTAGTAGTCCACTAGTTAAAAGGCAGAGCTATTCTTGATCAGTAATTTGCTGGGCTTGACTTGCGAGTCACTTATTAGCTCTTGCCAATGGAACTTTACTTTGTATCGCTTATAAAATGTGTTTACTTTTGTAACACAGGCAGCTTGGCACTTCAATAATTACAGCCTACAGAGCTTACTTCATACCAGCGCTATGAAGGCTGTATTCTGATAGCTGTGTTACTGCTAGATGCTAGGCTGCTCCACCACTTTCCTACTTGCTGAAACACTGTGGGAGGATGTACTTAGTGAGATATTTTGAAAAGGGAAAATTTAGATCAGGGTGAAAAGCATGGATTTTTCTTCCAGTTACAAGAAAAATGTAAGTTTGTCATGTGCACTTGAGTTGTTACACAGACATTCATAAACAGAGTGTTTAAAAACCAGCGCAACCTGCTGGGAATTTAGCGTGGGGATTAGATCTCTCAGACAGCGCGGTCGGTTGCTGGATGCGTGGCTATAGGAGTCTCCATTGCAGGGGTCCTTGCCAGGGTGTCTCCAGCTGCTTTGGGAAGGAGACTCACCAAACTGTTGTTCTGCTGAATTCCTTGTAATCTAGCTGACCCGTGGTCCTATGTGACCGCTTCAGTTTATACACAATTCATTGCTATTGATTATCTTAAACTACATACAAAATATTTCTTAACTGTGTACAAAAGACTGTCTTATGTTACTGGTTTTGCATCTGCAGGAATGGTTTCTGCTGACTATTTAAAAGTAGCTATGTACAACTTGATCAGTTTTGCAGCAGGACCTGCCTGGAGAGCATCTGGAATAGCCAGATCCTTCATGCAGGATGTGAATGTACATATTGGAACGTCCAAATTGGTCTGTACATAGCAGGAGCTGCCTTGGCAGTGCCTGGAATTCCCACCTGGAGACTCCTGCACCAATTACTCATATATATTGCTATGAAGGAGGCCAGGAGCTCAATCGGTCGCCTTGTCTAGGTTGGTGTGATGTTTCAAATCAGGTGGATGTCTCATCTCGCTGGGGGGGTTCCTGGACCACGAGGGAATTTCTGACTCAAGTGCGTGGTTGTGCAGACAGGCAACGGCCCTGAAACCCAGATGTGCAATTATAACTATAGGACAAACTTGAATTTCATATTAGTAACTTAAGTTTCACAGCTCTTGCCACATTTTACAATGCATACTGAAACCTGCAAATCACATAAATTTAAAACAGTGACTTGGGTGGAAGTGACTGGAATATAGGTTTAATGTTACAACCTTTTCGAGGCCTTGTTACGCTCCAGACATGCAGCATCGGGAGGAGTTGCATTTCTGTTCATGTAAACAGGCTTGTCAGGCTTTTGTCCCCAGAAATTTTGGAAGTGGAATAGGCAGGTGCGATAAAGGACTGTTGGTTGCTGTCATACTTACCCACTTGCAGGCCAAATTATGGGTTTTGATGTTCACATCTATAAAAAAAGCTGATTGTGCTTAGAAGGCCACTTTTCAGTATTTGCAGTACTAGTTAATAGTACTGTGTGTTCCTGTACTTAGAACTGAGGGTCATTCATTGAACCATTATGAGTCTTTTCTGTCTGGTCCAACTCGCCAAGGACTCTACTCTTCATAAAGTTCTTGTACTCTGAAGGGCAATTCTGGCTAATGTACTGGACAGAAAAGCCAAGCGTGATCTCTCATTGACTCTTTCACACCTAAAGTATTTCACGTCTTAAGTATTGCATGCTATTCTATATCCTCACCAAAAGTTCTTATCTTTATTTAGTGGGTGGGAAGAGGTAGGATTTTACAAATTTTCGTTTGGTCTTCGTAGAGGCTGACCAAATGCTTGACAGATGTACCAAATTCCCTGCCAGAGAGGCTGGTTGTTTTCTCCCTCCTGCCTTCCTCACTGACATCTTTTTATTGAGTCATCTCACTAGTGGGAGAAAACTCAAACCGATACGAGGAAGCAAGAAAGTTATCCTACAGATAGCACAAACTATGTAAGGAGGAGTAGCCTGTACGGTATAAATAATCTCTCACTCAGTTTCCAGGTGATATATTTGTTTAGGCATGAGTAAAAAAAGAAAAAGAATGTTTTCTGTATCGGTTCTCTTTTCTTTTTTTTTTTTCCCCCCAATTTTATCGTAAGTGTCCAAATTGATCCATAACAGTGTAGACCCTATAGCATAGCTAATGCTACAATTAGAATTAATATACAACTTAAAGGAGTTTCTGTTTGTATTTATAAGAAGTTGTGGTGGGTTGACCATGGCTGGACACCACGTGCCTACCCAGCCGCTCTATCACTCCCCGCCTCAGCAGGATGGAGCGTGGAGAAAATAGGGTGGAGAAAAACTTGTGGGTCAAGATAAAGGCAGTTTAGTAAAGCAAAAGCAAAGGCACTCACAGAAGCAAAGGGAAACAAAAGAGTTATTCGCTACTTCCCATCAGCAGGCAATGTCCAGCCACTTCCCGGGAAGTAGGGTTTCAGCAGGTGTAGCAGTTGCTCTGGAAGACAATTATTTTGATAACAAATGCCTTCCTGCTCCTCCTCCTTTCTCTTAGCTTTTATTGCTGAGCAGATGCCATATGGTATGGAATATCCCTTTGGTCAGCTTGGGTCAGTTGTCCTGGCTATGTCCTCTCCCAGGATCTCGCCCACCCCCAGCCCACGGGTGAGGGGCAACGTTGGAGAGACAGCCGTGGGGCTGTGCCAGCACTGCTCAGCAGGGGCCAAAGCACTGGGGCCTGAGCAACCCCTTTCTGGCTACCAACACACAGCACAGCGCTACGGGGGCTGCTGTGGGGAACGTTAACTCCATCGCTGCCAGACCCAACACAGGCGTTAATGGCCTGATTATTATTTAACAAGTACATCCATTATTTTAAACAGTAAACTGATACTCTTCATGAGAGTGACTTGTCTGGTCTTTCGAATTTTGAGCAATTTTAATTGCCTAGTTCTAACAAGTAGTGTAATTCCATGGAAGACTTTATGCTTTCACAGTAAATATATGGAGTGAGGTTTCTGGTAGAAAAGCTTGTGAAATGAAAATCCCATGTAAATTTTTCATCAACACTCTGCCATTAAATCTCTCACAGTTCACAGACAATGCAGGGTTTATATACATGATTTGAGAATATTCATCTTAATGTCAGTGACACTTTCAGGAAAAAGTAGGCTGAAGTTGGAAGTCCTTACTAATAAGGCTGAGGAGTGCAGCGACTGGCATGCTATCTTAGTATATATGGAAAATGGATTGGGTTTTTCCACATGGTTTGTCAGGGGCTTAGTGTTCCTCTTTGTATCAGAGCGGAATGATGTAAGGACTGGAAGTCGTTAAGATACAGGAATAGGAACCAAATAAGTGCCTCGGATCAAGATTAGTAACATTTGTGTTACATGATAACTATCTTCTTTTCTCCTTTTTCTCACTTTCCTCCTTTCCTTTTCTTCCAAAGCAAAGAGGCAGACAACCCCCTCTCCCCAAAACAGCAGCAATCTGCTTTTTAATTTGAACTCACAATAGGACACAGATAATGCTGTTTAAGTTCAGTCGTAATCCATATGGAGTTCACTCTGGTGTGTGGCTTTTTTGCTAATGACACTAAAATAATTATTACGCAGTGACCTTTAAGCTGATTTTTTTTTTTCATCCTGTCATAGATGTTTATCTATATTTAACTGGTTTGAGTACTCTCAGGCTAAATATTCTCCATCCTATTATGTTAAATACAACATAATTACTGTTTGATGTATTGAGACAGTGGAAGAAAGAATGTGTGGGATTAACTTCAGTAAGTGTGTTTTATTTCTGTATGGTTGGTTGGTTTTTACAATTATTTATAATAAATTTGCATCGTGCCCGAGAATTGCAAACATTCTTTAGTTACATTATAGAATGTGTAGGTGTGTGCATAATTCAGATGGCTAAAACACTAAGCATTGCCCAAATTGCTTGTGAAATATGACAGGAAAGATGTCTTGGGGGAAATGCAGGCACTCATATGAAAGGTTAATTTTGTGTGCTAACTGAAATTGCATTCAGAATCTTTGGGTTCATTAGCAGTGCACGCATTGTACAACTCGGTTCTAAATGATAAAAATGTTGGCTGCTTGTTTACACTTCACAAATAAATGCACATGTACTACCTTTGGTACAGAATTATTACACAGGTTACCCAGGTGGTTACTGTTGTTGCTAAGGCTTTACAACATGTTGCATTTGAATTTCTTTCAGATTTTTTGGATGCTTAGAACATTCTAAAACTTCTAGGTTTGGCAGGATAATAAACAGATGTGTTATATTTTCTCATTTTGCAATTCTAATGAAATATCTTATAGCTACTTTCATGAAATTGAAAAATCAAATGCATTCTTTTTTTTTCTCCTTTGTCAAACGTGATGCGATTCTAGCCTTCCTTTTTTAAATGGCTTTTCCCATTATTTTATTTTACTTTATTGTATTTTGCTTTTTTATTTTTCTTTGTTTTACATTTTAAGGCTAGAGAAATTTGAGCCTATTTTTTTTTTTAGTCTTCAGAAGATGGGAACACTTATGCTGCTCACTTTTGCAAATTGTCTTTTCCTTTTTGCTTGGGAGGTGATGCATTCTTTACTATGGCTATAAGCATCATAAAGATTAGCTTCTGTATATATAAACCATTTCTTTTCACTAGACTGAGTTTATAGTCATAAAACGTGCTGCACTGTGTGTCCATGAGCACGTGGATTCCATAGTCTTTGTCACAGTCAATAGGTATTTTATCCTACTGCTGAAGTAATTTCATTGATAATTCTCTACTTTTACTGGGACAACTAAGTCTGAGAGTAATTTAATAACTCTGAGGCCTTTTTTCCAGAAAACTTTTTTGTATAAGTAATAATATGTCTGTGAACAGGTTAAAGATATTTAAAGAGACTTGTTATGATTTTGATAAAGTATCTAGGTAATTAAAAGGAAGAAAAAAAAACAGTGTTTTGAGTTGCATAATGAATTTCTTCTTTTTAAAATGCAAAACCTTGTCATAATAGGACTGGAGAACTACATACTTAAATATTCAAATTTAAAATTTATAGCTGAACTTTCAAATGTGAATTCAAGATGCGCATTTAACTTGTTGCTTACTTGTATTTATTATTGGAGTTTAATTCATGGGCATGATTGTGAGTTCTTAAGTGTACTTGAGAAAAATAGAAATCCACCTAAGTAATATCTTTGATTTATGTGGGTAGGTAAATATTGTTTATGTTGGGTTTTCATTATGTTGCCAATACCTAGCTTGGGAGCAGTTAAATCTGTTAATGTGCTAACACAGAAGAAAATATATTAAGTATGAGTTTAAATGCAATTGATATTATAGTGTGGATACAAACACTTTTTAATAAACAGAATTGCACTAAAAATGTCACTACCACACCTGTTTTCTCTTGTTAAATATACACTTGTAGACAGGAGTGAGCATCTCCTAAAGAGTGTTTGCACACAGATTTTTACCTCATGCCTTCAAAAAACAAAAGGTGCAGAGCTGTAGGTTTGTAGTTTCTGTTCTTCTGGTATACAGAGATGGTAGTGATAAATATCATATATAGATCCTTAATGTAAGGATAATAATCTCAGCAATAACTTGGCAACAAGCAAAGAAGAAAACTCTTTTTTAATAATGCAATTTATTTTACACAGTAGCTGAAATCTGTAACAGTGGGAGGTACGTATCAGTTCAGAAAGAACTGCCAGGGCCATGGACATCTACTTTATGGAGTACCGATGCACAGCAATTTTGAAGAGGAGAAAGGAAGAGTCCTTTTTTCAAAGAGAAATCCATGTGTGTTTTGTTTATACAGGTCTGTGAGAAAGCCTTAACTTAATTTGGTGTCTTTTATCTAAGAAGAGATTTGAGATTCCTCGATGGAATGATCAAAAAGCATCTATGTGGAGAAAAGATTTGTGGTTCTTTAGGTTCCCCTTTAGAGGAAGGAGAGTGACATGGAGGATTACAGTGATTTGAAACGCAGACTAAGATGTGTAGACAAGAGATATGGGGGGGATGATATTAGTTCTGGATTTTTCTAAAGTAATGGATAGATTAAGCATAGGGCCAACTTTTCCAGTGATAAGTAGGTCCATCTTTGCAATCAACTTTCTCAAAAACACTGCAGCTAAGGGGAACGTCGGGGCTGTGGGCTGACATTAGAAGGTGGACTGTGGATGAAAGATGAGATTGGATGACAACAATTCATGAATATGTACAGAGTTCATACAGTTGAAATTGTAGGAAAACTTTCTCCGTATGACTGACTTTTGGACTGAATTAAAAAAAAACAAGACCGTATCATCCTCAAAGTCTTTTTAAGTACAGAAGAGGCTAAACAACTGGCCAACTCTGATTAGCAGGACTCCCCACCATTCACTCTATAGGAGCCTGGCTACATGAACAACACGTGTGAGGAATGACAGTCATTTCAGGAAGAGTAAGGTTTGAAACGATTAAAGAGCATTTTTATCCAGCATTTTCTAGCAAGTAGGAAAGTTTATTAAGTTAGCAGTGACCAAGCAACCATTAACTTCACTATGTGAGCAGAGATACATACTTAACAACTATTTAAAGATTCTCATTCATTCTAGGACCCCAGTTATATACTGTCCCCTGTGTGCTTGCTCTTCCTGAGACATTCACAGGGACAGAGAGCTTCACTGAAATAAGCTTCTCGGATAAGTGTTCTGCTTCTCTTCTCCTTCATAAGACATTTTAATGCTGTAATATATGTAGTTTCTATTGCCCTTATGGGTTTCTGTTGTTCAGCAGTATGTGTCATCCTAGCTCCTCCGTATCATTGCAGTGTTTCTGTTATCTTGTAATTGATATTTCTCACCAACATGGTAGCAAATAATACTATAAGTATTACTTCTATGGAAAACTGTTCACTTAATAAATTGTAGTAGTGTCCCTTTTTTTTTTCTATTAAAGGTTTAACTATGATACAAGGAAGTCAGACCCTTTGTAAAGAAACAGTTGTAAATCCTCTTTCTTGTCCTCTTACTTTGCATTGTTGTTGCTTTATGGTAAGATATGCAAATACAACAAGGGATGAACTGCTGTTTGAAACCGTTGCATCCTCTACCAGAGAGATTCTGTTCTGTCAAAGGTATTCATTTGGGTCAGATAAATATCATCAGTGTGAGAACTGTATCCTGTTTGTATCATCACAGACTTCAGAACTTGTGGTAATTTCTAAAAAAAAAAACTGTACTTTTTTGTATGTATTTTGTATTGACAGCTAATAATTCAGTAATCAGTTGGTGTGGAAACAGAGGATTAGGAATTTTAATATTTACAGAGGGGCAAAATATAGGACAAATGTTAGATAAAAGGCCTATTTAAATGTAAACCAGCACTGCTACATACACCTTGTTGAGCTTATCTGTGGTATTCTTTGTCTTATGAATGGGAACTTCAGCTGTCCATTTTGTGGAATCTGAATCAGCATTTTAACTGATAGATTTTAAGATCTTCTTATTCCTGAAGTATTGAACTATGTGTCCTATCCGTATTTATGCTTCCTTTTCTGCAACATAATAACTGGACACTGCAGCCATTTCAACAGTTATCCTTTATGTAACGTCTGTCCTTACCCAGAAAACCTGCTCTGCTCCAGCTTAGCTCAAATTATTTTCTAAGGGAATTTCCTCTGCCTCTGCTCCATGTGATGGCCATAGCCAAGAAGTAGGGCCATGGTTCCCACGACTCTTCAAGAAAATGGGGGAATCCCAGTGTTTCCATTTCAGCTTTTCATGGTTTGATGTTTCATTGCTATATTCTATATAGCTCTGATTCTGTTACTTCTCATTCTTTCCAGTTTTATATTAGTATACTGCTGTTCAGTTGTAATGAAACAATATCTAAACCCTTTGTGATACTTGTTTAGTAAGTATGAGAGCAAAAATGAATTCTTTTGACTGAAAGGTCACATTTTACCCCCCAGTTAAAAGACGGTATTTTGGAAGTCAGACAAATACCAAGCTTCAGAATATGTCTTTCTCTAATCTTGGTGTTTCATAAAGTTGTGTATGATCATAGTATGAGAATGCTACCTACACATACCCAGAGGCAGTTCCTCTGGTTTTTCACCGTGCCTCCCTGTACTGCTGGAGGTGAGGATTTTTTGGGTTACTGACAACAAAAGCTTAGAAACAGAGGGTCATATTCACAAGGTAAATGTCATTTAGAGGGGAAGAACTTTTTCACAAGAGGTTTATGAATAATTTCTTGAAATCTTTGGGTTTACTTAATGTACCCTGACAGATTGTTCTACAGAGAAGATTCCCTTACTACTCTGTTTTGTCATTACTGTATTTCCAATGGTAAATGGAAATAGAGTTGCTGTTACAATTCATAGGTCCTAACTGGGCTTTTGAGTCAAAGGACACTTGATATATTTCTTGCTTTTGCTATTAGGTCAAAATTCTGTAAACCAGAAGCTGACAAAGCAGGTTGTAAAGAGACCTCGCAGTGGCCTAAGCAGAGGAGGATGTAGGCAATAGCGGAGTACTGATGAAACTTGTATTTCACCTTTGTGATCAGTTTTAGGTGCAATACTTGAAGGTGATAAGTGATTTAAGGAAAGAATGGTCCTATCTTTATATAGGAACAGAGCTTTGTATTGAAATGAATATGAAGGAAGTAATTTTTGTAAAATTATGTGATTGCTTAGGGTGTTTTTAATAGTCATTAACAGCAATTAGCATCTCAGGAATTTTTTACGTTTTTCAATAGAAGGAAAATGTTAGACATAATAATGACATGAACAGAAGTTAATTTGAGTTAATAAAAACACCCAGATTATTCTCAAACCATTTCTTAAAGGAAGCTTGATGCCAAAGCAGTTTGCTGTGATTTGTTTAGATGTGTATGCACTTAATATTTTCCAAAAAGTGAATTCAAAGAGCTCCCTAAACATCTTTAAATACTCTTCTGCTGATATCTCTGGCAGTTAAGTTGTGTCCTTGAGAGGCTTTCCCTTCCCTAGCATTTGGAGAAAAGTTTGCAGATCTCCTTCATACAATAGATGGCACTGCAAATCTCTGGCAATCAGCCTGAACCCGAGGAAAGGCAGTCTGAGTTCTGGGCTCTCAGGGTGGACTTCCATCCTCTCTCGTCTGGGAAGGTAAGGGTAAGTACCTGCCTGTACCTGTCACCCAGTTAGTGACAACTTGCTTCTTTTTTTAGTGAGAGAGGAGTAGGAGAATTCTCTGGCTGCTTCGTACAAACTCAGGCATGTCCAGCTCTGCAACAGCTAAGAGGGTCAGGCAATTTGAACTGGGAGTCAGACAGAAAATGGAGAATAGATGCCATATTAATGTTGACTTTAAGGGATTAAGGCATAAAATTATATAGCTCCTGAAATACAAATACTTCTTACACTCTTGCTGGTGTTGCCAAGCTAGTGAGTAAGCATGAAAAATTGACTTTTTCAACATCTGTTTAAATGCTTGCAGCATTGTGCAATTATACCTGTCCCAAATAATCCACTTTGTGCAGACATCTGCACAGATGTGTAACTCAATTTACAAATATGTGATTGTTAGCATGACTACAGCTAATAGATTATATCCCCTAGGTTTGTTATTTTAGGTCCTGCTTCTTTAGTTACTTCATTAACTTCCCTAGTTTAAAAGCATTGGGTTTTTTCCGAATATATTTTTGTCTTTACTGGCTTTTTATGTTAGTGTTTTTGTTGTTGATGATGTTATCATTAACTTGAGCTTTGTCAGGAATGAATGTCTTTGACAGGGAATAGACAAAGTGTTTCCCAGACAGATAAGTTTGTTGAATTCTCGTAAGTATATCATGAACATACGGCTGTTACGCAAACATATCTCAAGACCCTCTTTGGAACTTCTGCTTTGGAAGAAGATCATAGCAGAAAAAGCTTTAAGATCTTTATATTTTCTGGCATTGCTATTCTGTAGCAAGACACAGTGTATTATCTGGAATATATTGCTGATCTTTGTTTACAGGGGATTCTTTCTATCTCCAAAAGCAGACATTCAATTTGTAATGCAAAAATGCTGTTAGTGACTACATTGTGAGAGATAATTACATGGTGTGGAATTGGTACAGAAGTATGTTTACAGCAGCAACCTTCTCATTGTTTTGAATAGTGATAATTTATAATGAAAGATTTTTTTTGTACAGTGTTTACTGATACTGCTAAGATACCTCTAAGATTTTATTTTTTTTTTCCTTCAGAGTTATTTTACAATCCCTGAAAAGTAGTTTTTGGAGGGACATAATGAATGTTACAATGTAAGACTACACTAAGGAAGACCGTTTGTGAAGGGAGATATATGCCATCAGCTGGCTGGGAGCCACTCTGGGAACTCTGTTATGCTGAAGTCAATACCAAAAGCAGGATTGGCCAGGAATTATTTCTTGTCGCTTTCTTACATTTTATCAGTGTTCCTACATCCAGAGGCAGCTGTCATGTTTTAAGCATAAAATAATCTTGCAACAAAGCAAGGATGCTTTATAAGCGTGCAGTCTTTTCCTGTCCAATGAACTGGAGGGTGAGAGTTCTAATGTGCAGAAACTCAAATTACTTTTTTTGTTTTTTTTTTTTTAATTTATTTTTAATAAGCAAGGTCATCACTGCATTTCTTTTCCCAAGAAATCATTTGTGGCTATGGGACTGTGACATTTTTTCCTGCTCTATGATCCCAAATATTTATTTCTTCTGTGTTAAAACTGCCTTTGCATTCTGAAAAAGGCGTCAGAGGTTGGTGGGGGTATGGCTGGACATGGCAAACCAATCTCAAGGGCGACGTGCTCACCTAACCACCCAGAAGAAAGGAAAGAGCCTTAGCCATTGGAAATCATCTTCCTCTCCAAGAGACAGTTAGCTCTTCTGTTCTCTTAAGTATGTTTATTTTGCTTTTGTGTGAGATTTAATAAACATTGCAGTGCTCGTAATTTTAAGGCTACTTTTCTTTAAGACTTCTTGACTTTGTGTCACTTTGATTTCTGATCATTCAGCCAAGCTGTTAGTTTGACTTCCCTGTGAGGGGCTTATGTTTGGAAAAACGGTTCGTACTTGTACGGTTCAAGACCCAATAAATACTTAGAGCTTTGCAGAAGCGATTATGCTCATTCTGAGAAACAAAATATGTTCCTTGCCCGTTGGCCGAGGACATGCGGCAGCAGCCTGCCCTTTCAGCCAAACCTAGGTACTCAGTTACATCTGACCAAAACTAAGAATCTGAGGAAACACGTTGAGGAAAACTGAGTTAAATGAGTAAACCATGTTAAATCTTAGCCCTGTCCGATTCTTTGGCAGGAACCTACAGACATTCTTTCCCCAGATGTACTTTGAAGCCGTGGGGGCCTAGTGAGACACTGGACTCCTGTGAGTTAGCTGGCTTTCTGCCTGGAGATTGACTCTACAGATCCAGCCCTCCCAGAAACTAAGGGAAGATTTCAGGAGCTACCTGGCTCTGTAGATGTTGTCAGACCGTCCCCCTTGAGGGATTCAGTAACACAGACCAAATTGTGGGTCTTACCCTTCTTGCTGTGGAAACTTGGCCAAACCAACTCTCTGAGTCTCAATTTTAGCATTTATTTTGCTCATAATAAGCATATTACCTGCCAACATTTTATCAGTCCTGTGAGAATTCTTTAGCTAATATCTATACAGGTTTTGGAAGTACAAAATATTCTCTAAATACACTTTCTAAGGGTCTGTATTATCTAAAAAGTATAATCATTATTACAACTGCCTGAATTGCTAATTATGAGCTGTATTCTGGCCATTTCAATCTCTTAACTCATTCTGTGGATTTCAGACACGTAAGTGATTTGCTGACTTTTTTTTCCTGTATGTTTTAAAAATGATGTATATGTTTACATTGTTTTCCACATGAGCTTCTTAAAATATCTGGGCACAAGCCAAAATTAAGATAGGAATTTTCTGTAGTTTTTGATCTGTTTTATTAATTTAGTCTTTTCTTTCCAAAACCATCTCATTCTATTGGAACTGAGTTTTTAAAAAACTAACTATGTTGTTAGACAAAATCCAGTGGTGTTTCAACCACACATTTAGTGTCATCATGTGAATAATCATGAGTCAGAAATTCAGTACAAAAAATTATTTGGTGTTGAAGCAGAATGTATAAAGGAGAGGTGCCCTTCAGGGAACTTGTTTGTATTGCAGAAATTCAGAATTTTTGATGAAGATAAGGTAATGTTTTCCTGTTCAATTTTGTTCAAATTTTCTTTTTAATTGGTTAAATCTTTGTGATTTTTTTCCTCATACTCTCCTGCAAATAACACATAACCACATACAATAAGGTTTTCAGTTTTCCGTAATAATTGCACATGAAAATACTGTTTATGAGGAGTTTAGCAAATATTATTATACCAGTATACATTTCTGTGAATACAGAAATGCAGTCTAAATCTCAATTCTTGCATGAAACTAGATGTGGAATAATACTGTTTGTCTAGGTTATGCTCATGGTATAAATCCCATCGTGAGCGATAGTGAGGCAAACAGGCACACAGAGACTGTGTAGGTGATTTTCCTTTATGTCCTATTCACAATTTCATGCTGCGTTTTTGTCACTGTATGGTCTTGTTGCTGGTTAGGTATGTTAAGGCTGATTACTGTCATATACATGAACGCTCTACTGGAAAGTCTTTGGACCAGTCCTGTTACATCCACCAAAATTGTGATTTTGCATGGATTTTTATGCTACAGTTTTACCAAACTGGATATCTAGGAATATTCTTGGGCTCCGGCTCTCACTAGTCTGTGCTTTTTACAATTGCCCATGGTTATCTTTTGGCTTCTACTAACTAGTTCTTTCCCAAGGAATTCCTGGTCATGGTTTGGAAGCCAAAATACATCCAGCAGGCAGTTTGGTTACACTCAGCAAGCAGGGGCTTTGGTGGCTGAGGTTTTCCTAGCGTAGATGCAGTTGTTTCGTATCAGTTGACCTCAGTGCTCAGGAATGTTCCTACATTTAACTTAACAATACAGACGTAGCCTAGATGTCTGACCCAGACAACACTCTGGTTACCTACTTCCCAGCAATACGTAATGCGTTAAGTGCAACGCTCCAGTTAATTAGATAGAGTCGACATCTGTGCATGCACAGAAGCACCCGGCACTGGGAGATAAGAGCCCGTATCTTCCCAAAAGGGTGGGCAGTAGCTATAGTGCTTGGCTGCAGAGGCCAGACAGTCGTGAAAGAACAAAAGACCTGGAATTCTGGCCCTTGCAGCAGACCTTGTTGTTTGCTTGCCTGATTTTTGACCCTGTGCTCTTACATGCCTGGCTGGAAAGTGCTCTTACTTCAAGTACGTTATCTTTGCAGCTGAGACACTTGTTGATGGCATTGGAGATCATCTACTCCAAAATGTAGGTGGCCTAAAATGAAGGTCTCTCTTTGCATAATTCTTACAGCTTTACCAAAAGGCAGATGATACCATCATTTTCCCTTCATTCCTTCCTACGTTTGCAAAAGGGCTATCATTTCTGCGTTGGTTATCTGTCCTCTGAGGGAGCCGAACAACCGAAGTGCTGAGTAGATAGAGGATCTTCTAGTGTTTCTCACTGTCTGGCTTTAGTTTCTGGTTCAGTGTTCTTAACCATGGGAGCACCAATGTTTTCCCTGTAGTTAGGGGAAGAGGGAGAGTGGAGATAACAAATTCAATTGATCCCCTTAGGTTATTAATTTTTAGTGACTGGGATTCCTAAGTAAAGCCTAGCCTGTTTTGCTTGGTCTGCTGACCCTTAGACTCTCATCATTGCTGGCATGAAATCCTGGCTTCAGTGAAACCGATGGAGACATTCCAGCTCTGATTCAGTTTTATAAACGTAGACATCTAGTGGTATTTGAAATACCCTAGGGTATTCCACCTGGCCTCCATATTCTGTTCGAGAAAGGTGCAGGTTTCCTTTTGTTCCTCTGTCCTATCTGCTAGGTGATTTGGATATGGTAGTACAACTCAAATGACCCTAAATGCTCATGTTTACATTACTGAATAAAGAGCCTCCTTTCATATAGTAAAGCCAGGATTTTCTCTCTTACGCTTTGTTTTTTAGAATCACAGTGTTTGCCTACAGGTCCTTTGTGTGGTTGAAGTTTTGATTGTGTGCTTAATAAATGATTAATCATCCTCTTTTTCTTCCCTGCTTGCTTTGGATTCTTTTCCTGTGCACGTATAGCTTTTGTAAATCAGTTGCCCAGTGACTGCTCCCGATCGTGTTTGGTTGATCTGTGGCAAGGCAATAGGCATAGATCATCAGCCTCCTCTGGCTTTCCTTCTGTAAATCTGACCCATTTACTTTTCTTCTGCTCTGGATTTTATCATTCCATTAATTTCTGCAGTCACTTAGATTTTGGAACAGCATGCAGGCATCTGGCAGAAACCCAGGACAGTGTGCTTTCCTATCACACTTGTGCTTACAATGAGTTGCAATTTTTTGGCCATATAATAAACCATACTTTATTTGATCTTTCCGTGTTAGAATGTGGAAACTAAATGTATTTAACAAACTTTCTGGGGCTATTATGGGTTCGGTTCAAAACCCGTGTTACTTGGAAATTCTTGTGAGATATGCATAGTTCATTTTAATGTGTACTCACTCTAGAATAGCCGAGGTTCTCAGCTGTGATAAAATGGCATCATTAAACTTTGTTACTTTCCTGTTCCTTTATTAAAGGCAGGGTAAAAATCCTTTATATGGTAAGGAATTGGCAATATGTTTTCTGCATGGAAAGTGCTACCTGTTAAAGTGAAAACCGCAATTCTTACACTTTCTTCTTAGCATTCTTCCTGAAAACTTCCTTGAGCACGGATAGCTGCAGAAAGCCCAGGAGTTAGGCAGCTTGTGCGCATACAGCAGTCTTTGACAATCATCGTGTTTCATAAACTTTCAGTTACACTCTCTCACTTGTTGCTTGTGCTGTATCCCGTCTATGGTGTTTCAGAAATTTCTGCGTTGATTTGAGGCTTTTTACTTGTTGCATGCTTGGCCAGATGCACCACGATGCAGTTACCTAATTTTTCAGATTTTTCTGATCCAATCATGATGTCTTTTGAATTTTATTTCACACTTATTTAGATATACCAGATGCCAGATTATCTGTCATGTTTCTTGATAGGTCAGATGTCTTCAAAACCAGGAAATTTTTTAGGAATAGATGATCCTTGGGAATGCACCATAGTAAATATGAGGTTGTGCAATCTATTTTTTATTATTTTTTACCGCCAGTAAGAGAACTTCTTGGATAGCCCTCTGATGCAATTCTCACTTCACAACAAACATAACGCACTGTCTTCAACATAGTCACAAACTAGAGTACTATAAATGCCAAATGATGGCACTTTCTTTACATAAGAGCGTAGTATTTAGCAAAGTGAGAAAAATATCAGTTCTTTTTTTATAAGTATTGGAGACTCCCCAGCAAATAGGGACAAGTGACAGACTATCGACGTGCATTATGATTGAGTCTAGTATGGACAATAGTTGTGAATAAGCATCCTGCTATAATAAAGTGAATGAGCCATAATGGAAGAGCAGGAATCTCACTTTCCTAGCTTTAGGCGGCCTGAAGAAGAGACTGTTAGCTGGCTGATATGATGAAAACATCAAGCTGTAAAAGATTTAAACTCTCTTCCCTAGCTATAAAAGTATATTGATCTAAACTCTCTTATTGCAAGTTAGAACTAGCCTGCCTAGATATCTAAGTGAAGTATTGAGTATAGTGGAGCCTTTCTTATCTCATTCACCAGTATGTTACTTTTCTCACACTTTATGCTTCCACTTTGATCTGGTTGGCCAAATGTAAGAACTGGCAAGCACTTGCAGTGCTTCCTGGCTACAAGAGTTGTCCTCTATTTTGTTATGTATTGTGCTTGTCACTGGCATCAGGGTCTGAAGAATGTGTATTGGTGGGGTGAAGTACTTTGCCACAGCATTACAAGCCTTTCCACTCTTCCACGGCATCAAGATGCTTTGCATCATTCTTTGGCGTGAAAGTGCTGAAGTACTGCTGTTGCCGTGACATGCATTTGTTTCCCAAACTTCTTGGAAATTTTGTACCATACAAATGAACATGGCTTTCAAGCCGTACTGGAGTCTCTTGAGTCAATGGGAACTTTACCCTGGGATGACATAGGCTACAACTTTAGGGACAAGGAGCATCTTTTTGGATGAAGATGTCTAATACTTCTTGAAATTACTGCAAAAATTTTCTGCCTCAGGACAGCTTTTCATAAGACTTGGCAATTTCCTTGTTTTTACGAGTTAGTGTTAAAAGGCTTAGAAATAAATTTTTCTATATAATATCAAAATTTGGCGGCTTTGTGCAGCCCTACATGCCATCAGAAGGTATTCTGTTGCCCAGACTGAGCTAAAGTACTTGCCATCGTGAATGAACCTGGCAGTTCAGAGGTATGTTGTGTATGTGGTGCCAAAGGCAACAATACTCACAGCACGTAAGGAATTTGCTGCACATTAATATCGGTATAAAGCATGTGACTCAGTCCCAGCATGCTAACATTGAAACCCTTCCACAGTCCTGAAACGAACTCCTTGTTGTTCTAGAGGTGGTGCCAAAGGAAACGAAAATCAAAGGTAAACAGCCTGTAGCAGGTAACAGGACTGATGCAAAATGAATTTTCAGAGAGAATAGAGGTGTTTTCAAGTTATGTGAAAACAGTTGCTGGGGTGCTGTGGTTACAGAGGCGAAGTGCTTTTTGTCAAGCTGTTTAATAGTTATGAAGATAAAATTACAACATATGTTATCAATTAACAAAATGTAAATTTGCTGAAGTAATTTTACATTCAGAAATTACAGAAGAACAATTTCCTGGAGCATAGTCATAAATATTCCTTTCAGAAGCAGAAGGAATTCATATGCACACAAAATGTACTTTAGTTATGCCTGTGTTAAATAGCTCGCTTTTGCCCGTGTAAAGAGGTGATAGTGGGTGAGGCCAATGCATACCTGGAGTGTGTCTCTGTTCTGCATCTCACCCATCTGAATGGTCATCTTATAACTAATTTCTCAGTCTCTAAGGGAGAGAAACTCTTTTCTGCCTTCTTGTGCAGATACAAATACACATTTAGTATTTGCAGACTGCCTATAGATACAAATCATTATGTAAGTGCTAATTTCAAGTAACCTATACAGTAAATTTAATTGTTAAGGGGTTTTCAGGTATAGCCTATTTCAATGTCACTAAAACTTTTCTTTTGAGATTGATCCTTTGTAACTTGCTTAAATAAGAAGAGTGTAATTGTGCTAAGCTCATATTTGAAGTAAATAAGGAGAACTCAGTTATATGAGACAGACCTCCAAACCAAGTAGGGATAATCTGTTCGTGGCAAAAGCAGAAGAAATTATGTTCTGTGGGAAATGACCAGTATAGAAAATATGCAGGAGAAGGCAGAAGATCATGCTGGGGGAATGTTTCATTGGCAGAATAGGCAGTGGATTTGAAGAAAAACAGGCCAGGATGTATGATGGAGATGCTGAGAAAGCCTGCGCTGTACAAGTATTCGAATGAAATAGGAAAGAATTTCAGATAGGCAGTGATTAGCATTAGCTGAGTATATTGCGTGTATCATACGATGTGGTGCAAGATTCACGTTTCACTGTAGGTGTGTATTGGAAGAGTTGCAAGGTCATCGGCCTGCTTTTTTTAAAAAAAATTCTATTTATGTATTTGTGACATAGTTTGAGCACCTCCTTATGTTTTGGCAAAAGCATAGCAGGAATTTTTTACCATTAAAAGAATCATACATTGATCACAGCTAAAATTGCACCAGCAAGGCAGTTTGCAGTGCTCATTTTACTTATAGCAGAGACCCTACGTGCAGTTATATTCTACTTAGGAGAAAGTAGTATTTATAAAGTACAACTGCTTGTATTGATAATGCAATAATTTTTTTCTTCAATAATTGACATTCAGATTTGTCAAACACTGTGATCAAAATGGAAGTTACTCATCAAATCATATCTTTAGCTGTTCGTGGGTTTAAGCCAGAATCTTTTAAAATAAAATTTTTATTTTATATGCATGGTCAATTGAGTTTCCATATTAGAAATTCCCATTTGTCATCAAGCATAGACTAGTTTACATCTGACAACTCCATGAAAAATGGGCTAAGAGAAGCTCAGTAAATTAGAGCAGAGCAGGCTCGTGAGATTGGGTTTTGCAGTTGATGTCTTTTTTTTTTTTTTCCTGCTTTAATTGACAACTGATTGAGAAAAGCAGCCATCCGATTGCAGTTGTGAATAAATCTCCATTTCAGTGATAAGTCATATTAGGTTGTGTTCTTAAAAAGCTGATACAGTCTAAATTGTAAAGGGATTTCAAGTCTCTGACCCTTAAATAGATACACAGCAAATGAAAAAAAAAAAAAGTTCTCCAATACTGCATAGCTGACAAAAATAGGATGTTCTTTTGTTTATGAGGATACTTCTATTTTATCTACAGTTTGAAGTACGTGACTGTCTCTGAATAACGTAAATAACAGAGGCCATACTTACACTATGTGGAGCCTCCAAGCCTAGCAGAAACAAGCTGGCACAACGATCTGCTGAAACGCGGTATCGTACAGACTCCAAACAGGAACACAGTCTAGGTCTTTGGGAAGCGTGGTGTTTTATCAGAACCTCTTAGTAGAGGTAATGAACTTAGCTACAATTACTAACACATCTGTATTGCTTCCAGTTCCATTTCTACCTTGTTCAGGGCTAGCTGGGGACTTTTGCACACATCCTGTTATACTGTATTACACATCCCAGGAATTATTTAATTTCTCACTCTTTGGGGGTGTCTTTTTATCGTATTTTTTGAATGCTAAATTATGATTAGTAAACCCTGGTTCTGATCATAAATTTAAGCTGAGTTTTCTAAGCAGCACAAGAGTTTAAGTAATACGATTTTTATCTGCCTAGTACTTAGACTTTAGTACTTAACTCTAGTAACATTGCTGCAAGTGAATGATTGTGTGAAATCTGGTTCTGTTCTTAAGGGATACTCGACACTTCTTGGTACATAACGAGTGCCCTCAGGTGTACAGGTTGACATAGAAGCTCAGAGCATTTACTTCTGCCTCTCCTAAGAGACACGCAGAACTTTGCAGCCTACTGCTGTCGATACAGCACTGAAAATGTCACACGTTGTTGTTGTTCTAACTTGCTCAGCAAATACTAAATAGTTTTCAGGAGCCTTTTCTGGCATTGATAGTCTTAGACTGTTTCAGTTACAGGTTCTGTTAAAAACAAAGGTAGTGGAATAGACCTTTATCTGTTATGTTTCTTTGTAAAGTTCATGTAATTACTTGTGTGCTTTAATATTGAAGTGCTTTGGTGCCTTTCTGCCTACAGTTCTATTACCCTGTCAGTTATAAGGACCACTGCAATAGCAGGTCTTCGCTTGGAAAAGTAGGATTAAAATACATACTTGTATAACAGATTTTACTCTTGAACTCTCCGTGACTTATAAGCACCGGTAAGCTGCAAAATGATGAGTGTTCTTTTTAACTTTAGCTCAGTGTAAAGCTCAGAAGAAAATCAATGTAAGGAAAACAGAGAAGAAGAGGCAGAGAAATAGAAGTAGAGAAGGCAGATAAGCCTTTTTAAATCTGAATTTGAAAAATGTAATACGAAGTAGGAAAGTATATGAAACCTTGACAATGCTTTACCCCAAAACTAACAGATCTTTCATAGTTTTGTTGTGAGAAATGTAAATGCTGTGGCTTAGATTTATATATTAAGCCTTCAATTTATCCTGGAAGATACAATTAGTTTTGAACAGCTACATGGAAAATAATGATTTGTGATTGTGAATGCAGACAGAATCAGAATGTCAGGACTAGAGTTATTGTAATTCCTTTTCACATATGCCTTGGCTCAGAAATGGGGGAATGTTTTCTGTCAAACACACATTATCTCTAATTGCTTGATTACTAGATCCTTGCAAGAAGTAGATCCAATTACACGTAAAACAAGGAATGGTATGAGGTATGGTACCTTAAGTCATCATTCTTTGTGTTTGTTGTCTGCTAGTTGTTCTTTGTGAAGCCCTCATATTACTGTGAGAGGTAAAGGAAACAAGCTGTGCATTACAAAGAAAAGCAATAAAAGCACATCTTTGTCCCAAGTTCCACCATTTTTGTGTCTTGATTTGAGAACAAAATCCGTATCAAATCAAAAATGACCATTTGTTTGACAGTATTTGTGCGCTATATTTATAATATTCCAAGGTGACACTAATGCTCAATCACACTTGATTAGAAAAGCTGTCTAATGACCTGTTTAAATATCCACCTTCTTTGTTCCTTAACCATCCATTCAATACGTTAAAATTATTTTATTTAATAAATATATAAAGTAATTCAATAAACATCTTCGTTAACTTTTCCTTGAACTGTTCAGAGGGCTATTTTAGGAGGACTTCCTCATGCTCAAATATACCCTGCAAATGTAAATTCAAGTATATGATATCAACTTTATGATGTTATTTTATTGATTGGGCATATCACTTCCATGGTACATCCCATTAGGACAAAACTTTTACCTCCTAATCTGAAATTTCATTTGTGCTTTGTATAAATATTTTACAGTTAAAAATTCTAGTGATTCTGGTAGTTTAAAAATTATTGAAATAAGTAAGCTAAAGTAAGAGTGTAACTATTTTTTCCCTGAACAGTAGCAGTAATAGTAATATATACTTCCTTTTTTTTTTTAAAAAAAGATTATTTTTCCTGAGCTAACCTTACCTTCTAAAGGCAGTTGTCAAATACACTGACATAGATCCAGAATAAATAGAAACCACTGGACCAAATTAACAAACACTCTGTAAACTATCAAGTTACGTAGACTTTCTAGGTATGTCTGTCAGAGTTCATTATTATTTCTGTTTAAAATGCTTCAGTTATTCCTAAAATGAGATTATAGAGAATAGCATATTATTTGTGTATGTTAAACAACTAATTAAAGTGTTTTAATAGGGTGACCCAGCATTTCCTTGTTATAAAGCAGAAAGTCAAAATTTGATTAAAAGATCATTCTGGCGCTAGGCATGTAGTCCTTTCTCTGAAAGAAATGTTGGAATCTGACAACGTCTAAGCTTTCAAAACCACAAAATCGAACTTAGGCATTAAAATGAATTAAGGCTTTCAAAGATGTAGTACAAGGTAGCTGGAGACCTAGAAGATGTAAAATATTATTCAGATGCTAAGTAATGATATTTAGAATGCTGAAATATTTAAAAAAAAAAAAAAAAGACTAAGCCTCTTAAAAATTAATATCACATGTTAACCAAACCCTAGTTAATATCGTTCTATATCACTGGGGGTAACACTGAGAGATTCTTATTTTAGATGAAAAAGGGATTAAAATAAAATTCTTAACTTATCAAAGTGATCGGCAAGTCCTGGCCTCAATATATGCTATGCAGTATTTAATTTAAATTGGTGTCTGACGTGACAGTTAATGAGATAATTTGGGAACACAGCAGTAATAGGGAATAATATCATGAACTAAGGACATGATTCAGACTAATAACTTGAAGACGTTAAGTGGCACCAGTGCCATTCATTTTAAACTACAGCCTGAGAGGCCTTTCCTTCCAGGTGGAGTTCAGAGAGAGAGTTAATTTTGCAGGATAATGAGAGTCAGAAGAAAGTTACTTTTGGAAATCTCTCTTGACTGGATAACTTGAAATCTGAAGAACAGTGGGCAATAAGAGATTCAGCTACTACTTAACAATTAATTTTCTTCATCTATTTCTCATGGTAGCTTTCAATTATTTACAGTTTATTCCATGTGCTACTGTAAGCTTCGAGCATGAGAGGCAAGTGAGCTCAATGAACTGGCAGTTGTCTTCGTGAACTTCTGAGCTGTCGTAAGCTTTCCAGCACAGCCTGTGCCTTCCATCTGCACTGCTGCAAGAGCGACTTTACCGTCTGAGGTTTTGGGGGGGCCGTTAGGTGTAGAATGATGGGACAGGCCTGTGTTACTGCATTAGTTTGGTTACAGCCTGATAGAAAGAGTATGTCTTTCATGCCTTTCAAGAAGGACATGAACTTTGAGTCAGCTTTTAGGCCTTTTATAATTGTTCAGATGTCAAGCAAAGACTTCAGTGAGAAGGGGAAATTTCATTATCCCCAAAGGGCATTCATAATGGGTCCCAGATATAAAACCAAATAAATATTGAAAATTATTTGCACCACTTAACTATTTCAATATAATGAGAGCGCAGCGTAGCTCCTGTAGTCTGCTTCTGGCTATGTATAACTTGTAAATGATTTCTAAAATGAAGGTGCTCCTGGGGAGTAAGTTGTTTTGGGTTCTTTGGTCAGTATTTGAGATGGATCTGCACTGAGTAGCGTGCTGACATAACGGGGAGTCAGAATCCACAATACTGTGCAAGCCTGAAGTGTTTAATCTTCAGATTTGCATGGTTTAAAATTACATCTGTCTGAAATGTACCAGTGAAAAGGATTTTTCCTGATCCAATGAGCTTTTAATTATTTCTTCATGAATTTTCATGAGAAAATTAAACTCTAGATTTTGTTGCTATGAGAAATGGGGAAAATACAACATTTTTAACCTAGAGAATTAGAATCTCATTTAACTATATTTAAAATGTAATCCTGTACGCTTGCTCTAATTCTGTTGCTTAGTTTTCGTTACAAAAGCAGAAAGTAAGCCAAAAGAGTGTATTTATGGCCTACAGTAGCGGAAGCAGCAGTTTACGGGGAAGATGGTACCACAGCAACTATAGATTTAGGCCTTTTTTTGGTGCGCGTTGCCAGGCAGCACTGGCAGTCCCAGTCTGCAGTACCTTGCACATAAACCCTCGCCGGGCTTTCTCCGTGCGTACCTTTTTTCATCATGGCTTAAGCTATTCCTGATTCCAACTCAAGGATTGTCTCTTTCTACATTGGAGCTGCATTTTTTAGACCACTCTAGTAATAACAATTAACCTTTCATGTTTTTGAATATTGTTTGCTTTCCATGTGACTTACACATACACAAATTGCTCTGTGAAATAGTCATCTTTAGGATGGGGCAAACATCTGTTTAGTCACAGCAGCAGAACTCACAGCTTTTTGGGACATATAAGGAGAAAGAATGCGGCTATTTAAACGACTGGGCCTCTATTTCAACAAGTGGACTTAAGTAGACAGGAATTAATTCTACAGCTGTAATTTAGTCAGAATGAGGTTAATGCTTCTGCTCTTTGAAGGTACTTCCTTTTTTTTTTCCTTATGTTCAATTTGAAAATCAGGGTTAAGTTCTTTGAAAGCCAGTACAGCAAAAAGAGCACAACCGCTTAGCACTGCACTCACGACTTTAGTGTATTTAAAAATAATATTGTCATCTACTCGGTCCTTGTTAGAAACATGCAGGTTTTCCTTTGGAGGTCACTAATTAAAATAAACAACCTGTGTAACAGGATAGATTATCAAGTCGCAAGGGTTTAGTAGTAGGCTGTGCTATCTGAAACAGCTTTTCCTCTTGAAGACTTTCGCATAAGCTTGTTTGCTTTTTCAGTAATACTTACCACCTCATCTGGACTGAAGTCTCTTGCTCCTATCCCTGGCAATGCTGTTGGCAGACAGTAAAAAGGCAGGATTGGAAAGAAAAGGCAGCTTCCAATGCTAGCAATCAGGACAGAACCAACAGCACATGACCCACATTTGTGTATCCATAGACAATTTAACAGCCTTGTTTTAAGAGCTGGTAATTATTCATTTTAAATATCACTGCCCCCATTGATACAACAATACTTTGGTTATAAGTGCTGTTGTCTGAAACATGAATATAATAGAAACCTCTTAATAATAAAAGTGGAATAACGCTGCTGGGGCAGCTTGAATTCAAGCTACAGTTTCAGAATCATGACGGAAGGCAAAATAATATGATAAAAGGATGCCTCTTGCTCCACCTTGAACTTGGAGCTGATTACTATGGTTCAGACATTGCTAGCAATATGAAATAGCAGAGCCAAATGTTCTGCAAGCTTTGTTGGCTGGAGTTTGGTGAAGGACGGTGTCAGTGGTGCTACTGTCATCCTCCCAGGGCATAAGTGTTCAGTCTTGTAGTTACAGGTGTTGCAATCAAACCTGTTCACTTTGATGAAACCGGGCTTTACACTGCTGTAAACCTCCCCATGCCTGTATTTGTCAGACTGTGATGCTATTTAGTAGCCTGTTGTTCACTTCAACAAAGAACGGGCAAGGAAGGCTGTACATTCAGCATAAAGCTTTGTTCGAAGTGAATCACTGCTCACGCTTTAAAAAGGAAAACAACGGACTGGCTTACAAATGCCTACTAAAATATTTTGCTGCTTCTGTAAGTGTGCAAAGAGCTTTCCAAAGTGATCTCCTTCAGAGCAATTAGGAGGAGGAGGAGGAGGAGGTACCATTTAAACTATTCCGATTTCTGATACAGTGTATAGATAGCCCTCGTGTTTGGAAAAATCAAGCTTTCTGAATGCCATTTACTTAAGGCTATGATGCTTTAGTGGTCTCTTCTTGACAGAGGCATCCAAGTTTAGGAGTCAGAGAGCATGTAATTTTATAGTTGGGCTCAAACAAGGATGATAGTATGCAGATGTGCTTAATGGCAGCTTTCTAATGATGCAACAATAGACATTATGACTTCAGTTGGCAGCCACCCACATACAGAGCAACCTACACATCACCAGAATCCAAAGCTGAGACTTTAGATTTATATTCCAAAAACTATAAAGTTATTATGAAAAGCCTCTTCCTGTCAGTGAGAAGATGCTTTCGGAGCACTTTTTTATTTTTCAGCCAACAAATAGTCTTGATTGGAATCTTGGTACCATCTTAATATTTCAGCCTGGTGATAATTTTTTCTACTTGTGTTAGGGAGGAAGGAAGAATTTGGAGCTAGTACAGCTACCGAAACTCAACTTTCTTCTCAGTTGCTTTACCTCTTTTGATCCTGTTAATGGTTTTAACCTCACCATGAATACATCTGTTTGCCAGCTAAGTTAGGAGTTAAAATACTTCAGTACTAGAGTGTTATACACAAAATGTTTCACATAGAAAGCTTTTAAATGTAACACTATTAACTAAAGTAAAATTCTGTAAATATAAAATTTTAGTGTTTAAATATCTACTATCTGTGACTTAGCAAATGAGTATTTGCGTTATTTCCAAATATTTGTTTTTCTTTACTTGAAGCTATAGCACTGTATACCAGAACTTCATTTAATGTCTGAAAAGTACCATGTCACGTGGGTGAGAAGCAGCTTGATATTTTTGCTTTACTTTTGCTGTTCTAAATGTGCTGCTCAGAAACTGTTTTGAGGGCAGTCTTAGGAATTTCCCTATGGGTACTTTGTTGTATTGTTTAGAAACCTCACAGCATCAATTAAATTTTTTGCCATCAGTTTTATGTTTTTACAGCAGTGAAGTCAAAGAGTTTCAAACAACTGTCACGTCCTCTCTACAAATCCTAAAGAGCACCAGAGATTCAATGGGGGAAGAAGACTGTGTGTGACCATGTAATACAAAAGCTCTGCCTACTCCTTTATACCTCTGTCATGGGAGCTGATAAGGTTTTCTGACACTGAACATTGCCCAGCTACTGAGTTGCACTACAACCCTGTTGGCTTAACTTGCTCTTGTCCCATTATGTTTTGAGGCAGAGAAATGATCAGAATTTGCTAAAACTTAGGGCCTCAGGAAGCTCCATTACAGTATACCCATTATGGGTAGGACTTGAATTCTTAGGCCAGCTCATGAAACTTGCTGATGTGCCTAATACAGAAGCACAAGAAAAATTAGTAACGTAATGAAAAATTAGTCCTGGATGGCTGACAGTGAGAATATCTTTCCAGTCAATCTCCAGTTGCAAGTAATGTAATTTTGGGAGAACAGATTGAGGTTAAAATTTGGCCTCTCTCTCCAGTGTGAAGTAGTTTCACCTCACCAGGTTCAAACTGGGGTGCTAACCGTGTGATATTGGCAGTAATGTGACAACATGTCATTATCTATGCCTTTTATTTCAAGGCGGGGTAAGTGGCAAATGTAATATGACAGGGAAAATCAAAATCAAATCACAGTGTATCAATTCATATTAATGCTCTCTCCAGTAGATCAAAACAGTTCCTTAGACGCAGACTTGGAGGGCCAGAATAGGCTTCTTAGAATCTGCATCCACCTCTGAGATGAGACCCTTTCGTTTGTAAGTGCCGATCTAGCTATATTGCCATTCCTCCTTCACCAGCTCAAAAATAACCTAGCAGCTGCACAGGAGTTGGAACCTTCTAATTAGCTTTAAGAAGCTTGAAGGAAGACATAGCAGATTTTGAGAAGAAAAAGTCAGTCAATTGGAGCAATAGATTTTCTGAGTTTTGGACATCTAAAATTAATTTTAGTTCTAATAATGTCAGTGGGCACGTTGCCATCCTCTTCAGTTGAAATGGCATATGGCCCTCCATGAGGTGCCAGTTGGGAAGCTATTATAAGCAGTCTGGTAACGAGAATCAGTGTAGATTCTTTACCACTAATGGCTGATTCTCAGTTGGACAGTGAAAGGTAAAGTGAGGGATAAATGGTGAGAAAGAAAATAAAGAGTGTCTAAAAGCTGACTACAGCACCTTTACAGATGTTAGGGATTACTCTGTGCTAAGTTAGCCCTTAAGAGAAGTTTAAAGTTCAGCTATTTCAGCTACATTGAAAAAAAAAAAATAATCTATTACTTTACATCTTTTGGAAAAATTTATGCCTAACTGTTCACTGTGTGTGGTTGACCCTCTAACAGTATCCCTGGGCCTCTCAACAAAAACTAGTCTCTTGAATGATCTGCCTTTGTGTTTATAACTGGTTATTTACTTAAACCATAATGTTTTCAGAACAGGAAACATGCAAAATGAAGACTATGCATTGATGTATTAAAGTGGCCTTTATTTTCCCAAAATGAATAAAATGGAACAGCTGGCGGGACAGAATACCATCCTGTAAGCAGAAAGCTGTGGCAAACGTGTCGAAAAAAATCTCATTAGAGCACTGTAAAATTCTTCTGGAGTTCCATGTCTGTATAGGACTTACTTATCTGCGTTTCTGACTCTTTGTTGATGGCTGCTTTTTTGAAAGAGAAAGATTCTGGTTTGTATTTAGGGCAAAATGGATAAGCTCATTTGTCTCTATCAACATTCATTCTAACATTGATATTTTAATGTATTAAGATACACTTTTTCATCCTGCTCTGCAACTTGCTATACTTGCCTGTATCATCCGTAGATTAATACTGCATTAGTAACGATGACAGGAGATTACAAGAAATGCCATCCAGTTATGTTTACCAGTGTTTGAGGTCGTGAGTGAATCGTGTCCTTTTTCTGCAAATTAAAAAGAAATCCACACACATTTTGGGAGGGCAAGCAGAACTGGCCTCCTTCAAGTTTTTCTCTAACTATCCCAAGTTTATTCCAAATTGTTCTGAGTAACTGCTTTCATAATAGAACAAATAAATTGAGGTATGCCCCTCCCAAAATTAATTTTTGTGTTTGTATTTAAAACACAGCTATGCCTGGTTTATCCTTGTACCAGCAGACTGGTGTCAAGGTCCTCTGTATCTGTGTGTTAACTAGCGGTTTTCAACTGACTAATGGGAAGAGGCTGTATTCAGTAGACAGGAAAGTCAAATTATAAAATACTCACAAAACTTCTGCTGAGATTGGTGAAATTACGGAATCCATATTCTCTGCTTTAGACTCTCACCTATATTCCTCATCTCTTCCTGCCTGAACTTCTGGCTAGCTGATCATTGGGCTGGAGTGGTACTGGAAACACGTCTGACCTTCTTATGACGTATACCTGAGTACAGATTCCCTCTTGCTGGAGGGGGAGTGTTTGGGTGCATTTGTGGATTATTTTAAAACGGTGATAAGACTGTAAGGAGACAGAAATCTCACGATACTGCAAAGGTTAGTGATGAATATACTCTTGGGTGGAATTTCAGCAGCTTTGGTGTGGAAGCTATTCAAAGAATTCAAAGCAATTTTATTGTTCTAAATAACATAGGTGGCGTTTTAGTTCAACACCTTAATCATCTATAAAATAATTGTGTTAGGAAGCTGTTGTATTCGTAGAGAATAATTTGAGATCACGAATTTAACAACACTGGAAGAAGATAGAGTCCTTTTCTTGCAAGGTTTAAAACCTTGCTCTTGCAAGATTTATCAAGTAGACTGTTTCCTATGTTCTTGGAAGTTATTTTGTATTTTAAATGTTAGAATAATTTCAAAGTTTTCTTTCTATTCTGCTTGATCATTAATTGGAAGAATGAACTATTTTGATTCACCAAACTTATTTCCTACAAAAATTCCGTTCTGCTAACCCCTGAGCACCCCACCACTTCAGTGCTCAAGGAGCTGGTGTGGCTTATTCTGTCATCAAGGAGTGTTTTGAAAGCCAGTTTAACCTGCAGGTTTTCCACAGTAATACCAGACATCTCTGGGACTTCTATGGGTCTGGTCAGCTTGGCCATTGTGCTCTAACTGATCTCAATGGATATTTTGTCACAGGTCTGATTCTTTTGTGGACCCAGTGTCTTTACGAATGTTTTCAGAATCTTACTCTTGTTTCCAGTGTCAAGAAATTGACTTCATACAATAATACTTTTACTCTTCATACATAACTTGATTTGGCTGAGGGTGTGTTATTATATATAGTTCTGATGTATGCTTTAGACCATTCTGTGACACCACTTATCAGACGAGTTAAATAGCAAAGACAATGTGATCAATATGTGCATGATAGAAAGCATAGTTCCGCTTAATAAAATCGAGCGTGCTGTCTCCTCCAATGCTTTGCCCTTTTAGGCAACTTCTTTGGGTTGAGCGTATATCCCCAGTTAAGAAATACAATTTCTTAACCCCCCCGGTTAAGAAATGTATCTTTTTGTCAATGTAGACTCTTCTAATTTAACTCCATATTTAACCGTACAACATTAATACCATTGTGCAGTGATGTAATAATGCTCTAAAAGAGAAATAGCTGATTTTTCCCATTCAGGTGGAGGGTTACACACACAAATGTGATCTTGTCTTAGTTTTGCGAGCTATGCACAATTGCGCTCTTTTTGGTTTTCGCTGCGAGTACCTGGCATTAAGCATAAGCTACCGAAGCACTGTACTGCAGGTGAAGATGTGTAATAGACAACAATGAGAGCTTGTACTGTGGGTAATGGTCAAGTTGACTGAGGATGAATGTGGAACAGAAGACTGAAAGGCAGTGTCCTATAGGAATACTGAGGTTGCTCAGACCAAATAAAAGCTGTCTGGGTGTAACTGATGTTTGGGAAGTTGAGTTGTTACGTGGGAGCTCCACTTAAAAGCCCTTCTTTTTTGGGGTCTTGACCTAAAACTCTCTTAACCATTTGTGAAATAAATAGAGAGGTTGTAGTGTGTACGTCTGTGTAAGTTTTTATTATTTTGGTCCTTTGAGTGGGTAATATTTGACATGATACATAAAGCGTGAAAGGATTCTACCTAAAGGGATAAAGTGACAAGAACAATGTTCCCAGTATCCACACCAAGAAAAAAAAAGCTATTTCTCTTTCTGGGAACAGAATGGTATTTTCCAGCAGTGTAAAGTAAAATGCAGCTTTTAAAATAGACAAGTATTATGCAATAAATGGGACAGTTCTAAGAAATAATGTGTGATTGATATTTGCTCTTCATATAGTTAAATGTTATCACTAATCTCTTACAACGCTTGACTGTGAGAATCTAACAAGTAAGATTTTTTTTTTTAGCATTTTGTTATTGGAGATACTAAGTTTGTGTATTTATTGTTATTATAACATATAGATGTGTTTGGCAGTAACCTATAACTAGGTGTCATAGATGTACAGAAACATACAGTAGCACAATTGAATTGCAATAGTTTGTTAAAAGGGTCTCTGTTTAAAAGGTAGTGGTGGGCTGACCTTGGCCAGCTCTGGACACCCACCCAGCTACTCTCTCGCTGTCCCCCCTCAACAGGACAGGGGCAGAAAATAAGATGGAAAGCTCGTGGGTTGAGATAAAGACAGGGAGATCACTTGCCAGGTACTGTCACAGTCAAAATCAACTCAACTCAGGGAAAATTAATTTCATTTATTGCCAATTAAAAATAGCGTAAGGTGGTGAGAAACAAAGACAAAAGTAAAAACACCTTCCCCCCACTCTTTTTGCCAGGCTCATCTTCACTCCTTCATTCCCGACTCTTCTACCTCCTCCTTGCAACCCTGAGCGGTGCAGGGGGCTGGGGAATGGGGTCAGTCCGAAACAGCTCCACTCTGCTCCTCCTTTCTCCTCACACTTCTCCCCTGCTTCAGCGCCGGTCTGTCCCACAGGCTGCAGTCCTTCAGGGTAAACCTGCTCCTCCATGGGCTGCAGCGTGGATATCTGCTCTGGCGTGGTCCTCTCCACAGGCTGCCGGGAGATACCTGCTCCGCCATGGTCTCCTCCACAGGCGGCAGGGGAATCTCTGCTCCTGGAGCACCGCCTCCCCCTCCTCCTTCTCTCACCGTGGTGCCTGTGAGGCTGTTTCTC
>NW_009597340.1:0-10531 GCF_000690535.1 Cariama cristata
GGGGTTAAACCACCACATAGAGTTTGACATTATTTCCCTGAGAGGTAAGATGACTGCACAGTGTCATAACCTGTCCCGAGATTTTGCAAGAAGTTATGCAAAAGTAACGTAGGAGTTTAAAAATTCTCGTGGCTCATAATTAGGGCTGCCTTACAGAAACTGAATTTTGCTGTGATAGTAATTTCCTAGCAGTGTTATCTGTATTGCAGGATTTCCATTCATGGAAGAGAAATCACCTCAGGAGTAACAGATTTATCAAAACTTATGCATCTGAAGAAGTCCCTGACCTAAATGGGTGCAAATTAGGAAAGTGCTTTGGGCAGAGTCCTCTCTGTTTTTCCTGGTTTTGTCTTTATTCCAAGATATCTGCTTAGACCAGCATCAAAGCCAGGGTGCTGAGCTACACAAACCTTTCCTTCCCGTGTTCTTTTGTAGTAAAGGTGATTTATCCTAAATGCTGAACAGAGATCAGTAAGTGAATTCCTGATCCAAAGGGTTTCCAGCCTTGTTGAATCAAAGAGGAGAAGCAACATACTGACCCCATCTTAACAGGTCAGCTTGAGTGACTGATCTGAGACTGTGACAGGGCTGGAGGTCTTAGGCCAGTGTTTTAAGAGGGACAGAATGGCCTCGCTGTGGGTCAGTGCAGAGGTCCGTGTAGGGCAGTGCCCTTGTAGTGGATGCTCAGGTAAAGAATACGCTCCAAGGGCAGCGTGCAGCGATGCTTCCTTGGGACGGTCTCAGGGCACAAAGCCATTTACCTGTCCAGAACCAGTCCTGAAGTGCGTTTCTGTTCTCGTTAGTGGCGTAGGCCAGGGCACTAGTTAGACTGCAGAAAGAAATCTCAGAGAGAAAATTATGGTTGTAGCATGGTTTTATGTGTTTTTAAATCTCCTCTTTTCCCTTGAGAAATACCTACCCAGAAGAAGTTTTAGGTGTGAGGTGCTTTCAAGGAAAGCTCTTGTGTGTGGGCTGTGTAACAACATGGCCGTGTTCACTTCGCTTCTGCCTGGGTGTGGCGTGGAATCGCTTCACTTCCCACAAAGCTGTATTTTCACTGCTGAGAGGGGTGACTGTGGTCACACCTTCCAGTCTCTTGTGGAATGAAGTCCATTCCTCTGTTCCACTTTATCCATTTCGAACTGCATCCCATCAATCTAAAATCACCCCTGACAGAGACCGGTCCAAAGAGGAGTCATCAGGGCCAACCTGCTGGGTGGTGGGTGCTGGACATGTGGGAGGATGGAGAACAGAGAGTGACCCAGTTCGTTACCCCTTCAGAGAGTATTTCTTCTTGGTGCTGTACAAGTAGAGCTTGGGACAAGGGTGGCCAAGGTTCAACCTGCAGGACAGTGCTCATGTTCTTGACTCCATCACATCCATGGTTCTGCTGCTTCAGCAACTCCTTGCCTTGCCTCACCCCACCGCCGCCCCCAGTAAAATTTTTCTGATACTTATGTCCTGGAGTTGTCTAATCTTAGCCTTCGGGCTTTGAATCTTAAGGAGCATAAAAAAATGGGCTGTAGTTTGACATGGATTGTGAGGACAGAAAGGGACAGTTCCTGTCAGGCGATCTGATTGTCCGTCCAGTGCAGGTGTTGGTCCTTCGCTAGCCTGTTACGTGGGAGAGTTTGCTCTGCAGGTTTCGTTCACGTGCTAGTTTGTATAGACTGTGATCAAGTCTTTCCTTAATCTTCTTTGATAACCTAAATAGATCCAACTCCTGGTGTCTCTTACTCTAAGGCAAACTTCTGTATTCTTTAATGGTTCTCCTGTCTCTTTGATGGATGCTGTCTGATTGATCAGCCTTTTCTTACAACTTTGAAAGCTCTGTGGGACTTGGTATTGCATCTGCTGCTGCCTCAGAGCCAGATCAAGCACCTCATCTCTCTGTACCTGCATCTCTCTGTGGGCAGTGATATACTCAGGGGAGGCAGAGGGGGTTAGGAAAAGGGCTGAGAGTGAAGGCAGCGGGAAGCAGGTGAGACCAAGGCGGGAGCAGAGGAAGCGTCCCAGCTGGGGGGATGTGGAGCAGCACACCACCCTGGAGCCAGAGGCCAAGGTGGCCCTGACAGGCACTGCTGAAGAAAGAGAAATCCAAAAACACGTTTGCATGATTGCAGGTGAACTAGTGAGGTGCAGGGAATTAACAGCCTGTAGCATGCAATGCTGATTGCTGGAGTAAACGGGCTTGGTGTTGCTGCTGGTGGGGCGGTGAGCCGGTTAGTGGGCATGGGCTATGAAGCAGAAGCTCTGGGCACAGAAAAAGCTCCTTTACATTGGCTTGGAAAGAAGATGCAGAACAGACCTCTGTGACTCCTGCACTCCGTGAGGCACTGGACAAGTTGGAGTATGTGTCCCCTTCCCCTACAAACAGCAACTGAATCCCTCTTAGCTGAGGACTAGTAACAGCTTCTCGTCAGTGGCCCTAGCATGGTCTGCAGTGGGCAAATTCAGCCTGTTCACCCCCTGTGCTGGCCTCTGCCGGTGCCTGATGCTCGCAGGAGCTCCCAGAGCCGTGGGTCTTGGTGATCTTGCCGCACAGGAAGGATGGAGAAGTTCCCCTTCCTCAGATACTCTTCCAGGCTGACCCCCAGGGACATCTGCCGAAGGCGTGTGCTAGACAGTTTAAAAATAAAGGCAAAGTGCTTGGCCAGTCTAGTGCCTGTGAAGGATATGCAGCTGCTGTTAAATAATACTAAATTGCAATAGCGTTGATATTTATGGATGTTAACTGTAAATGTTGAAATACATATGCATTGTGTACTACAAAAGGGAAACAGATGTCTCTTGTCTGAGGGATAAGTTATTCCTTGTATCAGCAATAGCGTGGCCAGCAGGACCAGGGCAGTGATGGTCCCCCTGTACTGGGCACTGGTGAGGCTGCACCTCGAGTGCTGTGTCCAGTTCTGGACCCCTCACCACCAGAAAGACCTTGAGATGCTGGAGCGAGTCCAGAGAAGGGCAACGAAGGTGGTGAGGGGTCTGGAGCACAAGTCTGATGGGGAGCAGCTGAGGGAGCTGGGGGTGTTTGGTCTGGAGAAGAGGAGGCTGAGGGGAGACCTGATCGCTCTCTACAACGACCTGAAAGGAGGGTGTAACCGGGTGGGGGTCGGTCTCTGCTCCCAGGCATCCACTGACAGGAGAAGAGGGCATGGTCTGAAACTGCTCCAGGGGAAGTTCAGGCTAGACATGAGGAGGCATTTCTTCACAGAAAGGATCGTTAGGCGTTGGAATGGGCTGCCCAGGGAGGTGGTGGAGTCACCATCCCTGGAGGTGTTTAAGAGGAGACTTGGACGTGGCACTTAATGCCGTGGTCTTCTTGATGTGGGGGTGTTAGGGCAAAGATTGGACTCGATGATCCCAGAGGTCTCTTCCAGCCAAATCGATTCTGCAATTCTGTGAAGTTCTTCAGTGCTGCTTTCTATTTTTGTCACTTAGGAGACATTTTGATCTGGCAGAATGCAGGAATCTTTAGCCATGCTAATGCTTGTTCTTAACACAACACAAATTATAAAGCCATTAGCAATGTAGATGTTTCCTACCTGCAGATTATTCATTGGTGAGCACTTAAACCAATTTAAAATCGGTGTTGCCATTTTTTTAAGTACATCATTTTACAAGTCCCTTGGATGTTTGCCAAATGCACGGCCTTGCTCGGCGTCTGCCTGGGAAAGAACATCTTTCAGGACTGAGAGCTCATACAATGCAGTTTAGGTCCAAATCACACTCAAGGTTTCCAAATTTCCAATTTTTTCAGTTTCCTACAAAATGCTGTGCAGCAGCTCCATGCAGGAAGGTGAACTTTTCCAAGCAACTACAGTGTGGTTCTGGGATGCCTCCCTCGTGCAATCCAGCCTGATGCAGTTTCTAGCATGCATTAGAGTCGTGCCCTGGGTACATCACAGCGTGGCTGAGGTTGGAGGGATGTCTGCAGATACTGCCTGCACAAAGCAGGGTCAGTTTGTGCATGTTGCTCTGGGTTGTGTCCAGGTGGGTTTTCACGCTCTCTCAAGGTAGACATTCCAAAACCTGTCTGGGCAACCTGTTATGGTGTTCAATCACCCTTGCTCAAAAGAAGTTATTTTCTTATGTTTAGATGACATTTCATGTATTTCAGTTTCTGCCCATTGTCTCTTGTCCTTTCCCAAGGTGCCACTTAGAAGAGCCTGGCTCCATCTCCTTTACAGCCTCTCTTCAGGTGTTCATATACATTGATGAGATCCCCCTGAGCCTTCTCCAGGCTGAGCAGTCCCAGCTCTGCATACGAGAGATGCTCCAGTCCCTTCATCATCTTTGTGGGCCTTGCTGAACTCTCTCCATATAAGCCCCTTTCCTTGACCTGCTGGCAACCTCTGCCTGATGCAGCCCAGGAGGCTGGTGTCCATCTTTGCCACGCTGATGGGTCGTGTTTGAGTTGTTGTACACCAGGACCCCCAGGTCCTTCTCTGCCAAGTGCTTTCCTACCAGTCGACCCCTAGAATATCTTGGTGCATGGGGTTATTCCTCCCTGGTTACAAGACTTTGCTTTTCCCTTGGTTGAACTCCATGAGATTCTTCTCAGCCTGTTTCTCCAGCCTGTCCAGGTCCTTCTGAATGGCAACACACCCATCTGGTCTGTCACCTGCTCCTGCTAGTTTGGTATCATCTTCAAGTTTGCTGAGGCTGTGCTCTGTGCCATCATCCAGGTCATTAGTGAAAACGGTGAACAATATTGGCGCAAGTATTGACCCTTGGTGTACGGGGTGTTCCCCCAGAAGCTCCGTCTGAGCAGGCAGGGAACAGCAGAAACACGTGCCCGGAGTCAGCTGGCAGGCTAACAGTAGGGCCAGCATTACAAGGCATCTCTCCTGACTCCCTTTTCCCCATATAACTGCTTTTCTACTGAATTTTAGTTCTTGCATGCTTTTTCCAGAATCAAATTGGTGATAAATGTTTGGGGTTGCTTGGCATGAAAGTGGGAGGCAGTGGAGAAACCTTTCCAATCAATAACACCATTCAGACCATAAAACTGAAGTAGAAGTGCAGAGAGCTGTTTGGTGATCCAGAAAGCAGCCAACCTCCTGGCCTCAAACTCCTGACAGTAAGCTTGAATTACCAGTTGAGTTATGCATGGTGGCATAAATCTGGCTTCAGCAGGTGTTTGGCTTTAACAGTATGAGCAATTTTGCTGCACTAGGCCTGCCTGTAAACATACATATTGAACTGACGTCCGGATGGGTACCTCTCTGATCCTAGCACTGATGTAAGATAGTTCTGGTTTGCACGTCCTGGCCAACCTTTTAACAAGCCCCTGTCATGTAATTGTCCTTGTGGGCTGAGCAAACTGCATCTGAAAGCGCAACAGAGGGGCTTTTGGCTCTACCGCTACTGCTGGAAGGCTGTCTCAGAATTTCATTGCCATAAGGATTATAAATCTTCAGATTTCCAGCCTGGATTTATGACTATTTTATACCATTTACTATTGTGCAAGCATTTTACCTTTTAGTTTTAACATCTCTTCTCACTCCTTGATGTTTGTATCCCTGAATACACTGAGGAAAAATGCCCTCTTACAACCTTTTTTCATATTTTTTTTTTTTTTCTGACCAAAATAAGCCAAGCTTTTTCAGAGTCTGCTTGGGTCATGCTGTGATCATGGTACAGAAATCTCTCACCCAGCAGGGCTGGTGACAGATGCCGAGTGGCACTGCTCCTAAAGCTAACAAATCCTGCTAAAGCGTTCGGTTTAAAAGATTGAGCCTGGCATCAATATGCTAGTATGGCCAGGGCTGGCTGTGAGAATGTCCCTATCTCAGGTTAGTTCTGTGAGTCCTCTGATGTGTTCGTCAGTGTTTTTCTGCCATTTGCAAAGTCTAAACCCACTTGATTTTTGACATTTCTGACATTCCCGTATATTTCCCTGTATGCCCTTTAAGGTGTATCATGTGGTCCATACATTTTCTGCCAGTTTTTAAAGCAGCAACTGTAGATGCTGTATTTCCAATACTCTTTTTGAACAGACTGGTTCATATAGATAGCCCTGCTTAGTTTTCAGCTTACTGGATGAGGGGTTCTAGCATCTTCAGGCTTTCATTGCATTGATGGGTACAAACTCCTCAGTCCAGTTTTCTTAAGTTTGCTCCTTTAGTAAGAAACTTGTGAAATCAAGAGCCATACTTACACACCTTTTCATTATAATGAAACCCATGATTCTTCACTTGTCTCGAACCTTTCTTTGTCATACTCTTATTTTTATCAAGACCCAGGTTGAAATAATATTGCCAATTTTTATTTTGGTGATTCTTTGGTGAAGATACATATTGAGTGCGCTACCTGGGCCCTACTGTTATTAGCAAGATCTAGGTTTTGTTCTAAAAAAGGTAATTTAAAGTCACCTGCAATATCTTTCATCTCCAATTGAATAGACTAGACTATTTCAGTTGGAAGGAACCTACAGTGACCACCTAGCCCAACTGCCTGACCACTTCAGGGTTGACCAAAAGTTAAAGCATGTTATCAAGGGCATTGGCCAAATGCCTCTTCAACACTGACAGGCTTGGGGCATCGACCTCCTCTCTAGGAAGCCTCTTCCAGGGTTTGAATTTCGATCCCTTGCAACGTAGGAGAAACTGCGCAGTCCAGTTGTATGGATCTAAAGTCAATTTTGCCATCAGTCAAAAAGAGAACTCCTAAACACTGTGCAGATAGCTTAATAAAGTTAGATAAAGGAATCAAGTTACCTTCTCAGGTAACTGCTGTCAGGGGTTCAGCGTCGCTTTATTTAAATAATGTCCCACAGGCGTGATGTGTGTATATTGTGTGTGTGTGTGTGTGTGCTTTATTTTGCTCCTTTGGTCTTCCAGCCTTCTAGTCACTAGTATGTCTGGTACAGGAACTGCCTAGAGTTGAAGTTCTTTGGGAAAGACGTTTAATGGTACCTGAGTAATAATACATTAATATTTGCCTATAGAAAGGGAACCCCCATTTCCAGGCCCATTATCTAGGAGAATCTTCTTTCCCAAATGAAGGAAGGGAGTTGGGCTCTGAAGCCACTTTCACGGTCAGAATGACCTTTGTAGTTTTCTCACCTGTGGGTTGTGTTCTTTGCCATTTTTATGTACACGCTCCAGGGAAGTGGTAGAGTCCCCATCCCTGGAGGCATTTAAAAGACCTGTAGGTGTGGTGCTTAGGGACATGGTTTAGTGGTGGGCTTGGCTGTGCTAGGTTTATGGTTCGACTCGATGATCTTAAAGGTCTTTTCCAACCTAAACGATTCTATGACTCTATGTGTCAAATACGTTGTCAGTGCAGAGTCCAGACACCATAGGCTTTGCTATGATGCTTGGGCCCAATCCTAGGAGGTGATGGGACCTTCATCTGAGGCAGTGAGTGTCCTTACAAGAACCTTACACAGCTCCAGCAGAAGTTGGGGCTCTCCAGAACCAATTAAATAAAACTTTGGATGGGTTCGGGGATAATGTTAGATTTCCACACGTAACCTGTATCTCAGGTAAAACAAATCCCTTTGATAATTCTGTTCTTTGGAAGTGAGTCCTTGGCTAGCCCATGTGCTTGTGGCACCCAGCCAACCTCCAAGGCAGAAGCAGAGGCTTTTGTGGGAAAAGCATCATGCCGTGAGAGAGTGGGTCAGGGTTGAGGGAGGAGCTGGATAGACCTCCCTTTGTATTATCCATGCTGGGGAATTACCCGCACTAGGTAAGGCTGTGTCACTTGCTTTTTGGCAGACAACTGTTTGTATTATACAAATGAAAACACTTGCTGTGTTGATGTCTTCTGTTTGGTGACTTAAACCATGAGGGTGGGGCAGATCTTTGTCAAGTATCTTCCCTAATAGATAGCATCTAATTATTTGGCTACTTGAAACAGGTATGTGAGATGATTAAGCAATTGTGTATCTATGAAGAATCTGTATATGCCACTACATTTGTTCTTCACCTGAAGGACATGATGAAATACAGCAAGCTGATACGCCGAGTGGTTGAAGGTGGTGTAAATATTTGAAACCCTGAAGAAGGAGTCATATAGTGGTATCCAAATGGCTGTCTCCCTCTGGAGTCATCGGTCGCTCTGGTACCTTCCTGCTCTGAGATGTGCAGTACTTGGCATCGCATACCTCTTCATCGTGGCCTGAGCCAGTAATGGAAAGACTCGGCTGCATAATTCTCTGCCGTCTAAGCTCTGCTAATTGGAAATGGAAAAAAAATGTTTCTCTCAGTTTTTTAAATCAAGAGCTACTAATTTCACTCTCTCTTGGAGTGTTACTCTAGTGGTTATGAAATTTAGCTTAATCTGCATTAATACTGCCTTTTAGCATTGGTTTAGGAAAGAGACCAAAAACCCACATAGAGCTCCAAAGAGCTATTATAGAACATTTGCAGGCAGAGTGCTAGAGATCCTTCCTTTATAGAGAATAATAAATGTTAATGCAGTCCTTAGCATTTCAATGTCATGATTAAATATTCCAGAGTCTTATTAATTGAATATTTTATATTCGTGCAAATGGCCTTGATCTGCACAATGGCATACTAATTCCAAAGTGCCATTTAAAGGGAAGGGGGAAAGAACATTTTCAAATTCCTTCAAGGAAACAGTGCAAACAAGCCTTTTAAAAATGAATGCATTAATATGCTCTTTGGCAATTTACTTTTCATGAAGCGGCTATGCAGAGGAAATGTAAATATGTTTGCATTCTGGTTTTTTTGGGGTCCCAGAATCATATAGATGACTTGCCATTGGTACTGCACAGAAAAACTATCAGTAATAAAGTATCTGAGGGAATTAAAATTCTGTAGATATCAGTCATGCATCCTTTCAGTGACACCAACATTGTGATTGTGTAGTGGTAGATATTAACCTTTTCCCTCATGTGACCCCATTTTACAGTTTATGGAACTTTCACACTTCTACTCTCCTAAAGTCATAAAGAGTTAGAAGGTAGTTGCAAGCTCCCAAACCTAATTCACGACCCCATTCAGGAGACGATATTAGCTAACTTTCTCCTCTAGAAAATGTTACCAAGTGCCATTCTAGGCAGTGTGTGATAAAATGGTCTTCTCCTCATATATCTTGCTTTCAGGTTTTGCTTGTCAAAGGTCTTGGAACACTTTGGCTCTCTGACATACACCAGCCATGGCCTCACACAGTGGTGTTTGATTTGGACATGTGCTCACGAGTTTCATGGGATCACCACGGTCGCATGTCCTCTTCATTAACCTCCCTTGACCTGCTGCCCACGCTGCTTGGGATGCAGCCCAGGACAGGGTTGGCTTTCTGGGCTGCCAGCGTACATGGCTGGGTCATGTTGAGCTTTTCTTCGCTCTGTCCCCTCTTCCTCACGTACTAATAAGAATAGTAAATAAATAATAAACCAGTCAGTCGTTAAGATTCTGCGGGAGGCAGACATTTCTGACAGCAATGAGCTGCATCTTCTTTTGTGAGGGTGAGCTTCATCAGTCCATTTATGATGAAATTTATTGTCAGTTGTGTGGTTTTTCTCTTGTCCTAATTTTGCCCTCAATCTGTTTGGACCACAGCTCAAGTCTGACCTTTGTACGATAAGCCCTTCGTGTTGCAGAAGTGAAATAGGAGGAGAGCGCCAGCAAATCCAGCACGCGAAGCTTAGAAACAGCTGGCTGCCTCCGTGGCTTCTCTGAGGTGTAGAAGCCGAGTCCTGCAGTCCTTCCTTGGCTTGCCCACCAGAGCTCCCATGCCCTCCTGTGCCACGACTAGCTGCACTCTTCCCACCGTCATTTCTGCTGTCCCTAAGAGGACTGCCAGCTGGTCACAGGGCAGAGGGGGAGCCCATAGCTGCCTGCGGTCAGGGGGCTGAGCACCAATGCCAAACCGGGAGCTGCCTGCTGGCTGCCCGGCTCTCCTAGTCACAGGAATCCTGACAAAACAAAACCGCCAGTCATTTTCACGTAGGACTAGTGAATGAGAGTGACGTACATAAATGGTTATACCAGCTTTCTGTCTGGTGGGACTAAGCACTGATGGCATCCTTTTCCTTTCTTTCTCTCTCCTTTTCAGCTAAAATCCAAGTTCACTGTAGCACTTTTAAAATGACAAGGAGAAAACCTATTAATAAAATTGTTTTCAAAGAATGTTAGTGTCTCAACTGGCTGGGGATCAGTTGGGCCTGCAGCTTATACAGTATGATAGAAAATCAGTAGCATAAAAGAAAAGCACTAATACAGTAAGAAGGAAAATAGATAGCCACTGTGGGTTGCTATGGCTACTCGGTATGTCTTGCTCTGCTGTCCCTTTGGATGTCTTCATTCCAGTGCTGAGTTGTATTGCTTCAGAGCTGTGGTCACCGGTAGCAGCGTTGTGACCGTGAGACGACCAGTTCCAGGTACAGCTTGATGCCCCCGGTAACACCCATCTTCGGCCGCAGGGATCTGGCAGGTGGGCTGGAGCTGGTGGTGGTACCCCCAAGGGCAGTGCACTGGTTTGCACGTGACAGTGTCTCATGGAGATGAAGAGAGCAGCTCGCTGGCGGGCAGTGAGGCTCAGCAGGGCGGGTGGG
>NW_009597340.1:10559-26565 GCF_000690535.1 Cariama cristata
AACGGTGACATAGGTCCCTAGGGCAGGAGGGGTGAGACTGGTCAGGTCTTTATAACCCTCGTGTTTCAGGGAGTGAAGTTCTATTTGACGATGATTGTCAGAGACTGCTGTTGTAGCCAGCTGCTGGTGTTTGCTCCTGATGGTGGAAAACGTCCCTGTTTGGTTAGAGGTAAACGTTGTGCACAGAGTGAGTGCTGTACTTATGGCCAAACTGGGACCTCCCCAGGGAGATTTCTGCCATGTCAGGCCTTATTCTCATCCCTGCAGCACTACCCTTTCCCCTACCTCCCTCCATCTCAGTTCTTAGCCTTCATTTAGCAAAGCACTTTCAGCAGGCTCTTAGCTCCAGTTGCTCCAGTGACACTGATGTCACCAGCCACGTAATGCCATGCAGTATCAGAGCCTGGATTTTCAAAGAATCATTCAACTTTGGATGTCTTTGCCGGAGTGGGACACAAAAGGACATGAGTGCCCACTAGTGAGAGTTTCCCTTAGGTTATGCCTTCAGGGTTCTTCTGTGTGAGTCCCTGTGTACCTTTGGCCTGTTATTCATGGATACTGTTAGCTGCCACGCCTGGACACCCTACTTAAGTAATGGGCTTAACAAAACAAAATGGTTCTTTGATGGGAGCTTTGGCATCCCACGCTGTGCTGGCTGATGTGGGAAAAGCCACCTGTCATTTGGGAGCTTGAGTACTTCTGAATTACTTCTTAGCACTACCCCTTCCATGATTCTACATATAATATTTTACAGTCATTCTGTCTCCTATTCCATGTCCCTGTCTTTTAGAAGAGCGAGCGGTAAGCTTAGCTTTCTGTACTGGTTTTATATCTGATGCTTCTGGATATCATTTTACTTTTATCATGAACGTTTTCCCATTCCAGTATTTTGTGATGGACTGTTTCTCCGTGTTAGAGGAGATTGCTCTGCACTGCTGCAGCTACTACAGTTTATGCAGAGAATGGCTTGTGCGTAGTCTGTGATTTCAGTGATGCCTGATCCTTCTTCACTATTAGCGTGTGGGAGCTGCTGTAGTAGACGCAGTCACTCAGAGACTCACCATGGAGTCTGTTGCTGTGGCTAAAGAAAAGACAGTCAGTCCACGTTCCATCATTCATTTGGCAATATTTCTTTCCTCTGCTGATTTCCCATCACCTCGCTGCCCAAGGTACCAGGACCAATGTTCCCTTTCACCTGCTAGCCTAGCATGAGCCACTTCTTCTTCCTTTACTGTCGCTGCGGTGCAGTTTTCCCTCAGACACTGCAAACACTACGCTTGGGCTCAGAAGACATGCACTGTGCTGTGCTTGATGTTAGGAAGAGATGCTCCTAGGAGCTGGAGTGATGACCTTGTGGGCTGTGTTTATGCTACTAAAATACAGAGCTAATGATCTGTGCTTTCTATTGTGGTATAATACCAATGTGATACTGTCTTTATTAAAAAATAAGTAAAGAAAGTGTATCCACCTGTCCTGAGGGGAGGCTAATCTGTAAACTAATTGTGGGGAAATGTCAGATTTCTGGACTTTCTTTGCTCAGCATCCTCTAATTAATTCTTCTTATTCCCTTCTCTTTCTTAACTCATTTTTATTAAAGCCATCATCTGTCTGTTTGAAGTTAAGACATTAATCTTATTCTAAAATTGCTATTAAATTTCCGTAAGAAGCATTGGCACCACAAAAATATCCCTCCTCTGTTCCTACTCCCAGCCAGGAGGAGCTCAGATGAAATACATTTTCAGAGTAGGGAGGAAGGAGGAAGCGTTGCCGTGGGAATGCAGTTCCGTGTCAGGCTGAGACCTGCCTGCTGTGCATCAGGGACCTCAGGTGCCATTACAAGGTACTCAGGCCTTTAGGGGCTAATTTGCTCTGCTGAGAAGTTTGTGAGAGCTAGTCTGGATTTTTCTAAATACCTTAGCATTATTTTCACACCTTCTAGACAAGTCCCGTGTTCCCCAGACGCTAGGAAGGGCTTTGGTAATACAAAGCTGTATTAAAGCTGAAATGGGTAGACAGAAAATGCACGCTGTCAAGAAGATGTCATTAACATGGACCTCTACTCACAGTGCCCAACTTGTGGAGGTTTTGGGGACAGTGTCATACTGCAAATGCCGTATGTTGTGTTTAGGGCTGGACTGTACAGTAAGCTACTGGATAACAGTTTATTACAATACAAATACTAATTGTGTTTAATGACATTGTGTCCCTTTCCATGTGACTGGGAGGAGGAGGCCCTTGTGCAAGACTGAGCCATGTAAGAAGGATGGTGCATAGGTCTGCTGCATCTCTCCTGTCAGTCCTTGTGAAGAGATCTTGGGGCAGAGAGCTCCCACAGAAACTGTTCCCTAGAGACCCTCAATTTTGTGCAACGAAGTCCCCCTCAGGTGAGGCAGTCCTGAGAGCGTGGGCCTGCAGCTCTGCACTGGAGATGCTCTGCAACAGCCATAGGGCAGAGTAAGGCTTTAAGCCTGCCTCGGGGGCCACTGATCAGTAAGTGGTCTAGCTGTGGTTGTTCTGGCTAGTCTGATAACAACCCCCTTGATGTCACTGGAGCCAGGGCTTCTGGCTGGAAGTCTGCAGCAACCTTCTCTCCTGTTCCTGGTCTCTTATGTTCTCTGTTTCTTGTCTCACTTGTTCCAAAGCCCCCTCTATTTTTGATATGTTTTCATCTATCTGTGCTCCTGAAATCGCCAGTTAGAAGATACTGAGCAGGTCTGCCTGTTCTGCCTCAGCTTGCATGGGCACTGTGTATCTGTGAAGCTCAGTGGTAGCTTCAGAGTGTGGATCTAAGTAACACAGAGCAAACACCAGGAATACAAACCATCCATGAGACAATGATTACTTTCAAACAAATGAGCTGGCTGGGCAGATAAGGCTCACATCTTAACAACAGAGATGATGCATCTTTGTCACCATCCTGCATTATTTTGGTTGGTTTCAGGAGAACTGGCAAAAAAAACTGGAAAGGACTCATGAATTATTCGTGGAGTGCACACAGTTTACTGGTCACTGGTTTTGGTGCTCCAAGTTCCCTAAGGGTGTCAACTTTCTGCCTTAATAATGACAGAAGTAATGACTTGGCAGTGTATCTGTGGGCTTTAGTCGTCTTTTATTGTTTACTGAATTGAAACCCAAGATGTTTGCAAAATGGACAGAGCTGAAAGATGTTTGGGACAAGAAAACTTTTGTTTGTGTGATGTTTTTAATTCTATAATGAATGACATTAAGACCAAATAAGATTTTTGTTGTTGCATTGTTTACTATGGAGCTACTCTGCAGAAATTAGGGGGTTTTTTTTTAATATTTGGGTCTTTCTGTGTAAAAGCAGAAAAGATACGTTCTGAATATTGTTTAATCATTAAAACCTTGCTAGAGTCAGATAGATAATGGATCTTTGGGCTTTCTTGTCCTTTTCAGAACAACGGAACAACATAGTCATGGTTATTAGTTTAATTTGGGGTTTATTCCGTGAGATCGATAGAACAAAGCAGCAATTATCTGAACTACACATTAGGATGAGGTTGTGCACTCTGAAGCAGGCAACATGTGATATATAAGGTGAGTGGCCGTGGCACAGCGCTCTTCTGAAGTGCAGGTGGGGGTGAGGGTGCAAAGGATACACTTTGGGTCCTGGGTAAGTCTCTTGCTGAGTAGCCTGGGATGGAATTCCAGACCTTTTCATCCCATGAACTGGTCCGTGGTGGGGTTGGTTTGGTTTTTTTGAGAGTATTCCTGATTCTCACTCTCTTACTAGACAAAATCAGCTCTGTCTATGAGTAGATAATCAAAAAAAAGGAAAGGAGCAGAATTAGAATATTAGAGTAACTATAGAAAGTAACTGAATTATTCTCTGGCTTCTTTTTAAAGAATTAGCAAAAGGTATAAAAAAAGATTCTGAAATTTTAGTCTTTTAGATGCTGCAGAACTGAAAATTTCTATTTTAGGAAGTGATGAATGATCCTTTTTTTGGAAGTGGTTTTATTCTTTAGAGGTGTCTTTTGCAATAAAGAGAAGGCCTTCGTTTTCACAAATGCTTAAAACTTGCCTGGTGGTGCCCTTTCAGTTACTCAGAGTGATCCCTTCTGGCAAAATTAAGGCATGAACTATCATTTGATTGATACAGATGCTGACAGATCAAATCTGGTTTGCTACTAAGAGGAGAGCATCCCTTGTAAGATCTCTTTCCTCAGGGTTTATGGGTTAAATTGGGCAAACAGCTACCTTCCTTCACAGCTGTGAAGGATTTCAGAACATTGCAACTTCATGCTTTTCTCTGAAATTATTGCTTTGTAAACCCCTGAAATCTCAATTTACCTCAGCTTTCACTCACAGTATTCCTTTTAAACACAAAGAGCAGTAGAAACAGAGCTGAGGAAGCAGAAATATGCCATCTTGTTCTCTTACCAGCTCCAAAATGTGGGATGCAGGCAGGACTGCTTCACACAGGCAGTGCTGGCTGCCACCAGATTCAGTCTATTTTTATCTTATTTCACAGTGCACTGACAGCGGGATTTAACACTCTGGTGAATGTTGCTGATCCTCCTAAGGATATCTTCATGGCTGCCTCACATTAATTATGCTGTAAGCTAAAGTTTGCTTTGCTAAATGACATTGCTATTTTAGACCTGTCGTAGAGAGAGCGCTGCGGGGGACTGTTCTCTCACAACAACATACGCATGAGATCTGGTGGCTGGAAGATGAGGTGACAAACCCTGATTTGTACCAGCGGTTGGTGGCTGCTTGGGACCCGCGTCCTGACTGTTCCCTGGCGTACATCCACCTGAGAGTGCCACAGGGGAGACATGGGGAGGGAAACTGCAGCTGCCTGGCCTTCCCGGCACTTCCAGGGCAGGTCCCGGTTCACCCGGCCGCAACAGCCCTTCTGTCCTGGGTGTCATCACAGGGGGACTGACTGGCTTTTTGAGAGACATTTCTCTGTCCCAGCAGAATTTCGGGGCCTCTAGCAAATATCTTCTGACTTGTTTTTTATTTTTTTTCAAGAGATTAGGTAGGAAATTCCAAACAGCACCTTGACATTTTTTCAAAAGGGGCTCTGTGTCCTCTGGAGCGGTGCAGGTGGGGAGCCAGGGGAGGATGGGACTGTTGTCAGGGCAGTTGTGCGACGTTTGAATCTTGGACTCGGTTCCCTGCACTGGCAGGACTTTATGTAAGAGTGGACAGACAGTTTGGTACGTGCTCTGTGCATGTCAGCAATCTGGTAAGGCAGAAGCAGTAACCTCATGCATAAAAGCAAGTGTCTTTTGGAGGATGCTTTGCTTTCTGCATTAGTCCTCTCTGTAAAAGGAATGCAAGAATCGCTTCCCTCACTCTTGTTCATTGAGGCTGTCATTGTGTGTTTACGGTCTTCAGTGCCACAGAACTTGGAGCTGAATCATCACTTTGGTGACAGTAAACATGCTTTGGAGTGAAATAATGATAATGGGACAAGTTCCTTCCTTTTTATCCTCGTAGGCTGCTAGAGTTGCGCCTCATTTGAACTGCGCATTTGAATCATACCAGGCTGTGCACCACTCCTGAGGACACAGAGCCGTTTTTAAACAAAATGGGAAGGGAATGATTTGAATTTCCACAAGATCTCTTGTCAACTCTTCCTATTCTTTCCTCAGCAGAGAAAACCAACCTTCATTGTAGTGTATTCCCCTGATGCTGCCACGCCTGCAAAACCAGCATCACCTAAGCTGCATTAATGATACTTTTTCTTCCAAGGTCTTTATTCATAGTGACATCTGGCATGATAAGAAGATTGTTTCCTCCTTACGTTCACCTCATCTCAGTGTATTCTGTCTCCCCAAATCATTTGGAATACCTGTAGGAAATCATCAGAGTATCACAAGTATATTTATCACTTAAGACTGGGAAATAGCTGTAAAAGCAGGTACTATGAAAGATGAGACATGGGTATACTTAAGGTGTGGGGAGAGAAGAGCGAAGGGAGAGCAATGCAGAAACTGTTCGGTCTGGAACATTGGGGCTCCTCTAGGCACAGAGACCCTGTGTTCCCGGCCATGCATTCTGGAGCCTTTCTACATGCTTGGTCATAACAAAGATTAAAGGAAGAGTCCAACACTCCGTGTTAGTGAGAAGTAACATTACTGAGGATTTTTTTACCAGCTCATGCTGTGTGTCATGAAATTACAATAAGATAAGCAAAGTTTTATTTACCCACTACATGGGAGACAAAGTAAATTTCACTTGATATTCAATTTCTAGCCCCACATATAAGAAATACTAAATGTAATTAACAGATAGTAGTGTGACAAAATGACAGTTTGGAAGTGCTAAACTGCTGAAGAGTTTTGTGTGTGATCAGTATGTAAAAAATACATCCTTGTGCAAGCTGGGGTACTGCCCTTGCTGACTGCTCTCGCTGGGAAAAGAAAGGCAAAGAAACCATGTTGTTGCCATAAAGAAAAAATAGTATTGTTGTTTGAAGTGTCTGGTAGGTCTCCAAATTGTTCTATTCAGAAGCAGGAAAATAAATACATATTGTAAAATGAATTTAATTTGAGCTGGCACTAAAACTCGTGATAGCACAAGGATCAGAAAGAAGCACAATGGTCATAAAAAGCCTGTGATAACTCCAAACTGTGAATGGACAGTCATTTCTGTCTCGGTGAGATCCATGCTGCCTGGGAAAAGAGGAATGATTTTGGCAATGGCACAGTGTAATGACCAGTTTATTGTTGGAAGAGCCCTGTAATACAGGTACCTGAGTCTGTAGAAGTACTTACCGCCTGCAGTTCACACAGCACGCTGCAAGTGAGTCCGGTGGCACTAATCCTTTTTTCCAGTATCTTTCCGAAGAGGAGCCTAGCTGGGGGTACAAGAGTAACCGCCCCAAAGTCACCTACTAAAACAGTGGCAGCGCGTATTACTGCCTGTCCCACCATGCCACACTGACCATCTTCATGTTGGTGTTCAGTATTTGAGGGTGCCTGTTTTCCACATTTTTGGGAAACTTAAGTTTACATCCAAATGCATTAAAATGCTTCTTTTCCTGGCTCTTGCAAAGTATTTTGAGCATTCCAGTTTCACTGAAATTAAAGGGATAAGACTCCGTGGAAGGTTAACATTTGTCTTGCAAAGGGTTGACATTTGTTAACCAAGGGTTAACATTTGTCTTGCTGGTTTTAAGAGACAGTTGTTGGGTTGGAGCTGACATTCCAAAATTGGACAGTGCCCTGAGAGAGCCGGAGATTACCAGGTCTCGCTGCGGGAGGGGGAGTTGTTGCCATGACTTATTCAGAAAGCCTGCGGGCAGTGCTGCAGTCAGCAGTAGGTTTCGGGAGGGAAAGCAGCTTTATCTTTCCAGATGTCCACAGAGTACCGTTTCCCCACTGATGTGTAACATTCCCATTGTAGGAGCAGCGGAAAGAGTTTGTGGTTACTATTTTCTAAGACACGGTTGGGCAGAAGGCAGCTGGAAATAACGTTTCTGGAGCAAACAATGGAGAATAGGTGTTGTGTCAGCTTCCTCTGGTGTCTCCAAAGGCTACTGAGAATCTGCTTGTGAAACAGAGCAGAATTTGACTTGCAGTCATGGTTCCCTGCAGATAGGTGAGTCAACAAGAACCTAACTTGACTTGCAAGCCCCAGGCGAAGTTTGGGGAGCCAGCAGAGAGGAAGTGCACTTTTAAACTTTATCTCTGGATTCCGCAAGGCAGTGGCATTTTATAGAGTCCGCACTCTTTCAGCTCTGGTTTGTGTTCCTGTGATTTTCTGGTTTGCATTTTAGCAAAACTAAATCCCTGGATCTTGCAACGGACGCAATATAACAGTATTCATTCCTGGGTGTTTTACCACTGCAGGGTCTCCACCTTGTGCAAAAAAATAATAGTCATTAAAGACTATTTCTTTATGAACATTAAAGCCACTAATGAATGCGGTCCCAGTCTGCTCAGCCCCGCAGAATGTGATCAGGGTCTTACAGAGCTCAGCTACTGCTAATGGGGATGTAGTAATCAGTGGTGGCTTTGTCAGAACCAACCAGGAAATATTGAAGATTGTGAAGGAAGTGATGAAAGAGTATCAGAATACAGAACCTGGACTTCAGGAGAGCAGATTTTGGGTTGTTTAGGAAACTGGTAGGTGAGATCCCATGGGAGGCAGCTCTGAAGGACAAAGGAGTTTAAGGAAGCTGGCAGATCTGTAAGGAGAGCATCCTTCAAGCACAAGAACTGTCCATCCCAATACTCAGGAAGAGAAGGAGATACATCAGGAGACAAGACCAGCTTGGCTAAGCAGAGGAGTCAGGATGAGGGTCATGTGCGGAAGGGCAGCACAAAGGAGGTGGAAGCAGGGACAGGCCCCAAAGGAGGAATTTAGAAATATTGCCTGGGCTCGTAGGGGTGGTATCAGAAAAGCCAAATGCCACCTGGAGTTGAGGCTTGCAAGGAATGTCAAGGGCAACAAGAAGAGCTTCTACCACTAGATTACTAATAATAAGCTGCATAAGGAACATGTGAGCCAGTTGCTGGATGGGATGGGTGATTTAGTGACAGCAGGCACAGATGAAGCTGAGGCACTCTATGCCCTCTTTGCTTCTGTTTTTACCAGCAAGATGTCCTGGGCCTCTGTGCATAGTGAAGGGGTTCAAGGAGGAGAAAAACTACGAGCAGTGAATAAGGATCTATTCAGGGATTGTTTGTGAAAACTTGATCTGTACAAGTCCATGGGACCAGACAGGATGCACGCAAGTGCTGAGAGAATTGGGTGATGCCCTTGCAAGGATGCTCTCTGTCATCTTTGGAAAGTCGTGATCAGGGGAGTTCCCTTGCAGCTGTCACAGTCCACTAAGTAATGGACTCGTGATGGTTCATTAAACTCCGGTCTTGAAGTGCAAAATCAAAGGCGAAAACACCAAAGGGGTTGTATTTCAATCAATCAGTGTAACTTTATTGTGTTGCCCGTAAAGCAGCGTGTGATAGGTAGAAAGAGTGAAGGGGGAAAGAAAAAGTAAAGTAAAAGGAGAGAGAGAGAGAATTATAGCTACCACCACAGGTCCAAGGCGTCCCTATGGTCCCAGGTCCGGCGGCGTCCCGTCAGTCCTTCCGATCGTCGTGATCTCCGGTGGGGAAAGCTTTCAAACTTTGGCTGTCAAGGAGCCTCTTTTATGCTGAGCAACACACCTTGCCCCCTCCTCTGTCCCATGGACCACTGCCAACCTCCACCTTCTTTCTGCCTCCCCGAACAAGACTTCTGTGCATCCTCAAGGAGGAGTGTCTTAGGCGTGGTTTGCCTTGGAGGCGGGTAGCCTTTGGCTAGGAGGTGTGTTTTAGCCTTTGTCTAGGAGGTGTGTTTTTCCTATTATAATTAGGAAAGTTCACCTAAGGTCCAAGTCTTCTTGCCAGTTGCTGAGGCAGCAGGTGTGATCCATCTTCTTTGACAGCAGCTATGTGGTTTTATCTCTACCGTTACTTTCAGTCCCAGGTAGTGGAGAACAGTACGGTGTTTGCCTGTACCATGGAGTCCTCACTTTTCGGGTGTTGGCATCCTTGTATCATCTCCAAGTTTCTGTTGATGATGTTGAGACCTTACTGTTCTTTCGGGCCAACTTCGGACCGACTCTCACAGCAACTAGAGAAAAGACATGTTGTATCTATCTTCAACAAAGACCCAAAGAACAATCCAGGGAACCATCCCTGGGGAAAATCATGGAGTGAGTCACCTTGGCCCGTACTTCTGGGCACGTGAAGGAGAAGAAGGTGATGTTATGCCTGACCAACCCGATTAGCTTGTATGGTAAAATGACTGGATGAGGAGATAAAAGAAGTGCAGCGAATGGCAGTTACCTTGGCTTTAGGAATGTTTTTGACACAATATTCTCCTGTCCTACAATATTGGTGTTTCCAAGTTTGGACATTACAGTCTGAGTGGATGAACAAATAGTTCAGTAAAAGCCTGGTTGAATGCTTGGGCTCAGAGGGAGGTGGTGGTTAATAGACTGTACTCCCACGGGGGCAGTCCAAGAGAGGAACAGGTTGCCCAGAGACATTGTGCAGTCTCCATCCTTGAAGGTTTTCAAGACCTGACTGAAGGAAGCTCTGAGCAACCTGGTCTGACTGCACCTGAGTAACCTGGTCTGACCTCACAGCTTTGAGCAGGAGGTTGGACTAGAGACCTTCCAACCTGAGTTATTCTATGATCCTCATCCATCCATCAATGTATTACATATGCAACAGCCGTCTAGGTAAGTTATACAAGACCAATATGTGTCCTCAAGTTTTAACACTTGCTTTATGACCTTACCAAAGTTTCTTTATCATTGTGTTTGTGGAAAAATAAATTCAGTTGTCCCATTGACACTCACAGCCTTGTGACCTTTTCAGCCTCTGCCCAGATCTCTGCCGCTCCTTCAGACAGCTTTCATTAGATCTGCTTGTCTGTGCATAACACAGAAAAGGCTTCTCTCTGAACAAACCAGGGGTGAGATGTGCATTGTGATGCAGCCTTTATTTAAGTCACGCGACACGGCTGAGACATTTAGATCCATGTACAGATCTCTGTTACTAGCAGAGCTCAGGGAGCAGGAGGGTGGTTTGCACACCGGCACTTGAGGGGAGCAGGAGGTGCATGGTACTGTGGGATGCCAGCACATGGTGAGGCAGAGGGATCTTGCGTTTTATTCCAGGCTGGAGGCAGTGGTCCAGCAAGCACTGTCGTTTTCCCCCAAAGTCGTGAGCTTTTGACTTCTCTTTGCTTGTCTACATCCTTCCTCATCATTCCAGTCCCTGCACTTTTCCATAAATAAGCCTGGTCCATCCAGCTTTCTCAACCTTGTTCCCTCCTTTCTCTTCCAGTTCCCCTTCCCCATCCTCCCAGCTCCTCAGCCAGACCTTGGACCTTCACCCTCCATCATGTTTTTCTAAGCTATTGTTCTTAGAAATAGCCTACTTATTGTGGTGGAAGCATTCCGGAAAGACCAGCTTGGGACTGACCTAGCACAGAAAATGTAAACTGAGATACCAAAAACTTGTCCAAGGTATAAGCAATGAAAACAAAGTGCTACAACGGGAAACACCAAGTAACTTCCTTAGATGTAATAGTATCCTCCTTTCAGCAAATATTTTCCCTGCCAGGGAGCAGGGTTGGGCATGGGCACTGTGGGGCTGTGGCGGGGAGCGCCTGGGCAGGGATTGCAAATTTAACTTCAAACTCTTCTCCCAAGTGTGTTAGGATTTCTGCCTGCCCCTTGAGTGTGTCGGCAAAGGGAGAGAGCCTAGTGAGTGCCCAAAGCAGTGAAGCACTACAGAGCTGTTACTTGTGTGTTAACCAAAACTATCTGCCCCGTGCCTTAGTCAGAAGGGATTCATTTAATAGAAAAAGCTCACTGGCATTTAATGGAGAATGGTGTGAATAACAAAGTGTATGAGTGGGTGCCCAATGAAGTTCAATAGTTGTTTCCACAGAACTGGGTTTTGTGTTTCTCTCTGAGAATACAAACTCTATTGATCCGTGCAGCACTTTCGTTTTCTGTATAAATATAAATAAATAAAAATAATAATCCAGTCTGTGTGTAATTCATTTCAGTTCATGTGAGCTATATTCTGACTTTCCATAATACAAATCAGAAAATTGCAGCTCTGCTGTATATTTGCTGCGATAACCTCGCTCAGAAGCCCACCTCAGGAGAGCACAATCAACCTGTATGTATTCTCTTCACATCAACTTCTCAAGGTCACTGGCTGCCTGAGCAACTCTTTTATGCAATTTCCTACCATTAAGTACAGTAGAAGCAAGTCAGCCTTGGTAGTTTATTTATAGATCCTGTAGATACACAGTTCTCACATTCTATTAACGAAGGCAGAAACAGGATGATTTTTTTAATCCATTATGGACCTTGTGCTGCATAAAATACTGTGCGTTTTTACTGGAGGCTCTACTGTTTTAACCTTTGCCAAGTGATTAATGATTCAGCTACCAGTGTTTTACTGATACCTTGTATAAGGCCTGTGTGGTGCATGTGTGCTTAACCACTTCATACTCATTCAATGTATTAATGTGATCTTGTTTATAATAATAAATCCAAATGTTCAACATCACCGTATTTACCAGGCACTGTGAAAGCAGTATTATTCATTTGGAGAACACATGCTGATGTGGCAAGTTGTATGAGGTGACGAGGCCAATGCTTCCTGCTTTCTTTTCATACTCTTCTCTTTCCATTTGCATTTTGGCCACCACTTTAGGTTACAAGACTGAAACATGTTGCCTGGGCTTCCCCTCACTGCTGACTCTTTGGGAGCATCCGCTAGTGAGCACTTAAAAGAATGAAATTGGTTTTGGCTATTATTGCACACATGGACAGCAGCCATAGTCAGCGGGGTTTTGCTAACTCTTCAGTAGAGTTTTGATAATATTCTTAAGGTTTCTTTCCACCATTTGTTCTGCTCTGTGTCACAGATCTCTTCTACAGGTGTCACGGATGACACCCAAGGCATCATTTGTGGTTCTAAAGAGCAAGGTCAGCAGGATTAGAGTGGCAGCACAGCAGTCCCCCTACCAGGGCCGCTGAAGGACCAGGTGATGCTCAGAGGGATGTGGAAATACAGACATATTCTGAACACCTTTCTCACACTCTAGAGTCATTTCCGTTGGAGAGCAGAAGAGAAGACACCCCTAAAATAGTAGAGTCCCGGTCCCTGAGATACAGAGGGATGCTGTGGCTTACGGTTATCCACCGAAGTCCAGCAAACTCCTTTCTTGGCAAGAGAGACACTGAGGTAGGCATTTCTACTGGCTGACTTGATCCTGGGAAAAGAAAGCGTTCCTATTGTCCAGGTAGGCACTAGGCTTCTGTGGCTGGTGAAGGAGGCTTAGAAGCCTTCTTCCACTGACAGAACCTGGTCTTCTTGGTTAAGCAACGAGCCAGATGGTATGAACACTGCGCCTTCACCCTTCCCACCACCCTGGGTGCAGCAAGGTGCCTGCATCTCCCTCATTGCAGCTCTTCAGTGATGAGCTTGAAGTGAGGTGCAGAGAAGCCAGCTCTCCCCTTCCAAACACAGTATATAAGCACTGGCAACTGAGAAATCTGCAAAATGAGAGAAGACAGGAGCCATCTCTTCTCTGATCGCTGGCACTGTGCTCCCTGCCCAGAGGGTGTTTGTAGTGTGACCACATTTGCAGTGCAGCATGGCCCTGCAGGTCTTAGCAAAACTGAACCTTGAGAAAAAAACTTTTTCTCCTCACCTCATCTCGCCCTGCTGTCCCTTCCTCCCCTTTCCTTCCCTCCCCTGCAGACTCAGCGGACAAAGGCATGGATGACTGGGTCTAGTGTTGGCAGTGGTCTCACATGAAGTGGGAGGTAGGACCAGAAGCCTTCAGAGGTCTCTTTCAGTCACCACTTGTGTGACTCTTATCTATCTGTTTTTTCTTCTGTGGTGACCCTTTGTTCCTAAACCCACATCTTTTTTCTCTTTGCAGACCCCCAAGTAAGCAAGGAGAGGCCACCAAAGAGGTATTTAACATAACCTTACCACAGCTAGAAACAGCAGCCCACATGAGGCCAGTTTGATTTTTGAGTCTCTCCTTTTCTCTGTATGGCTGCAAACATCTGGTCCTTCAGGATGCAAATGGCAAGTGGTTGGCTTTGTCCCTCTGGATAGCCAACTTCTGCTCAGATAAGCGCCACACACAGTGCGATCCCTTTCCTGGACAGTGCTGCAGGGAGCAGAGTGGTGGCAATCTTCAGCCTGTGATGCAAAGCTGTTCTTCAGCAATAGCCAGTCCGTTCCAAGGGCATGGCAATCTTTCCAGCAGGCTCTCTAGTCTGGCCCATCCCTCTCTCTGTTCATCTCCAGACCAGGAGCTTCACTGGTCAGCTCCTACCCCTGCCGGGTCTTGGGTGTCTACACCAGTCCTGGCCCCTCTTGTGAGAGTCTCATCAGTTCGTATGAGGGGTTATGTCCGGGCTAATTCCACCTGCCTTTCCCATTCCTTGCCATGGTCCTGCTGTGCTCCTGCCTCTCTGACATGATGCCTAGATCTGCAAGCTATCTTGTAAATGCTCTCAGGGGAAAGTGTTGGATATCTCAAAGCCAGGACCCATTGAGGATGCTGTCACGAGTCATTTTTCCAGCAGACATATTTCCCTCTAGGATTTTAGTGGGTGAGACAGCTGCTGTCCACCTGTTGTAGGCAGACAGCTTTTCCTGGGTGATGTGAAGCGTGATCTCCCTCTGCATCCCCTCTGTGTGTGAAGTGGATGGGACAGGAGGAGGAGGAGGTTCCTGCATGAGGAAGGCACAGGGTTGTATGGTCTGTTGGGGGCACTGGTGGCTGTGGCTCTCGAGGAGCTTGTAGGGGTCTTTGGAGAACGGCTGTTTTGAAGACACTCCAGTCATACGATGTGTACAGAGACTTGGGTGTCCTGACATTTGAAAGCCATTAATCTTGTGGAATTAAGGCAGTTAATCAAGTCTCAGAAACCTACAAAAAATTGTCCCTGAGGCTTTTTACCTTGAATACCTTTGGAAAATGACAGTTCCAGCTTTCCACTTGACTACCTCTGTAAGCTCATTCATTTTCTTCAGAAGCAGCCCAAGGTCAGCCATTATGCGACCGTGTCGGCTCGAGATGACGCTTTGCTCACGTTAAGCTTAGAGCTCTGCTGTGACTGGCACTGACGGTCTTGGTGTCACGGAGGTGCCATCAGGTACTCTGGCAGGAGCTTAACTAGGGGGAAGGAGCAAATGCCGCAGACCTCAATTTATCTTTGTCTGAAACTTGAAATATTTCAGTCGCCAAATACTCCAGATGAGATACTGTGTGCAGTAATGGGGAGTGTTAATGCAGAGCAGGAGTGTGCTCAAGGCACAGGCTGCGGTCATGCGATCTGCATTCTGAGTTCACGCGGAAACAGCAATTTAGCTAATCTTTTCTCGTTACATAATTTATGTAATTAATTTCAAATTAAATTGCTCCAGATGCTGATTCTGCCTTCTTGGTTGTCTGCCGCTTCCTTTCCCATCAAATCCAGTAGTGTTAATAGCAGGGGGCCAAAGGCCACTCTCAGGTCTGCTCCCTGCACTGATTTTGGGCTGACCTGCCTGCTGGTGAACGCTTGGGCTGCAGGGTCCCCAGCGGGGAAAAGAGTGGGTAGATGTGGTGCAACCCTGAGACCACACTGGCCTGCGGCGTTCACACCTCGCAGGCCCCCTGCGAGATTCTGGGCTATGTATAATGGTAGCCCTGGGATCGTTTCCCAGCTCTGTAGTGAGGGAGCAGAGCACACAGTCAATGGAGTGAAGAGATTAAAACCAGTGAAAACACTGACAGTCAGAAAATCTGTGAAATCCTCAGGATGTCACTGTCACGCCACGTTCACACAGGGATGCTGAAGCTGAGAGGTCCCCATGTGAAACTTCCCGTGCAGATCACACTCTGGGATTTGTTCTCCGCAGTCTGAAAGAACCATTTCTACAGGGAGTGCGTGAATGTGCCACGGTGGAGAGGAGACGTGCGGACGCTGGGTGGAAGGGCTGTTAGGACAGCGTGGGTCTTTGCCATGAGGCAGCAGAGCTTCACTCCTTTATCCTGTAGGCAGGAGGAGAGTGGTTACCTAAATCCAAATCAACATGCCTCTGTGTGCTAGAGCTTCTCCTTCTCTGGTGGTAAGTTGGCAAACAGCCCAGGGCGTTGCAGTAGTGCTATATAGCTAACTCCTGCACCGTGCCTGTGTCACGCTGGAGCACTGGAACGTCATTTTTGTGCGGCGCAGGGAGACAGGAGTTTTAGATGTGACTTGGTCTGTGGTCCCAGAGCAATTCAGAATCAAAGTACTGGAGCCTTGATGCAGAGCCAGTTCGTATTAGTGGGAGGTTTTCTGCTGGCTTCCAGGGGCTTTGAAGTTAGTTATTCCTGAGAAGCTGGAAGAAGTAGCGCACAGTAGGCACACAGGCGCACACAAAGTGCCAGCCAAATCACTCTGTAACAGCAGGAAGGTATTTAGTGTATCTGAATGTAGAAGAGAGTCCATTCCTGC